>NC_037673.1:107716617-107957429 GCF_003255815.1 Theropithecus gelada | reverse complement strand
CGCTGTCGCCCAGGCTGGAGTGCAGTGGCGCGATCTCGGCTCACTGCAAGCTCCGCCTCCCGGGTTCACGCCATTCTCCTGCCTCAGCCTCCTGAGTAGCTGGGACTACAGGCGCCCGCCACCGCGCCCAGCTAATTTTTTTGTATTTTTAGTAGAGACGGGGTTTCACCGTAGTCTCGATCTCCTGACCTTGTGATCCGCCCGCCTCGGCCTCCCAAAGTGCTGGGATTACAGGCGTGAGCCACCGCGCCCGGCCATCAATGGCTATTTCTGAGAGGTGGCAAGAAACTGGTTACAATGAGTGATGAAGTAATAGAGACTTTTCTTCCCTTTTGAACCATGAGAAAGTATTCTTTCAAAACAAATATTGCCTTTCAGAATAAAATGTATTTAAAAAATAAACAAATGAAATAAGAAAATAACTGTTAGTCTTGATTTGGGAAAATCTAAAACTCTCTGTGTCTAAAGTAATAATTAAAGAGAAATTCTATGCATCAATTGATGAAATTCTTATAATAAATGTAATTAAAACAAATATAACCCTAATTTTAAAATATTCATGTTTATCCATATGAATACTGGGAAATCATCAGAGCTAAAGTCAAAAAGAGACATTTCACAAAAGAGAAACATGAATTCTAAAACCAAAGAAACCTATGGAAACTACTTTTGTATAGTTACCCTATTGTATTATATAGTAATACTATTTAACTCTCAATTTTCCAATTTGTTTTTCTGTTGTTTATGTTTATTTATTTTTTTATTTATTGTTGTTATTTCACTCTGTCACCCAGCTGGCATGCAGTGGCACTATCTCGGCTCACTGCAGCCTTCACCTCCTGGGTTCATGCAATTCTCCTGCCTCAGCTTCCCAAGTAGCTGGAACTACAGTCATGCACCATTGTGCCCAACTAATTTTTGTATTTTTAGTAGAGACGGGGTTTCACCATGTTGGCCAGGCTGGTCTCAAATTCCTGACCTCAGGTGATCCACTTGCCTGGACCTCTCAGAGTGCTGGCATTACAGGCGTGAGCGACTGCACTAAGCCTGTTTTTATCAAAAGCCAGGTAGGCCTATGTTTGGAAAGGCCTTGTCTTTTGCATTCTTTTTTTCTTATTTTGGGGGTGTAATTAGCCTTAATTTTTTTTCTCATATGGAATTTTCATTATGGATTTAGTAATCCTTTTTTTTTATTTTTTTATTCTCTGTTGCCCAGGCTGGAGTGCAGTGGCACAATCTTGGCTTACTGCAGCCTTTGCCTCCTGGGTTCAAGTGATTATCCTGCCTGAGCCTCCCCAGTAGCTGGGGCCACAGGCACACGCCACCACACCTGGCTGATTTTTGTACTTTTAGTAGAGACGGGGTTTCACTATGTTGGCCAGGCTGGTCTCGAACTCCTGACCTCAGGTGATCCGCCTGCCTCGACCTCCCAAAGTGCTGGGATTACAGGCATGAGTCCCCACACCCAGCCCGGATTTGATAATCTTTATGCTAAATGTGTTCACATAAAAATGATGTGATTAAATAAGGTGTGGTTCGTCTTAATTTGATAACAGAGATTTTCTGTAAAATCTCTTCTGCACCACCATTTTAGAGATCTTACTTGAAGTGCTGACTTGTCAATGACAGAGATACAGGAGACTGCTAAGTGAACGCTAATTCAAGAAATTCCTTAATGGCTCTGATGTTACTACATGTAGAAAACCACCAGGTGGCAGTACAAGCCAAGCACAAAACCCGTACTAACTTAGAGCAGCACATCCACACGATTACACTTTAATTGGAATAAATGAACAACTGAATAGTCATATTGGAGTAGAATCACCACATTTTCCAGGTGTTTTAAACCTGGTTTTTATATTTTTTATACTTATTTTTCCAAGGTGAGGCTTTTTTAAAAGAAAAATCTCTTCTAATTACGTAGAAAAGACCTGTTTTAATAGGTTACATCTTATGCATTCCAATTGAGACAAGTAGGAAACATCTTTGAGTGGTAAGATTCCTGTACTGCAGACTCTATGTCCTAAGCTAACCAGGAGGAAAAAGCTGGTGCTTCAGTCAGGAGTCAGCTTGCCAGTAGCAATGAGGGTTAAATTATTAATAGACGTTTCTTCTGTGGTTAGGCAGCTCAACTGGTCTTAATTTTTTTTTTTTTTTTTAAGTCAGGTATGATTTGGTTGCTGTGCTTAGTCACACATCTGGAATAAATAGTTGCTAGACAAAAATAATTTTTTTATATTTTTATGACTAAATATATGTGGCATGTGTTTCATGTCCTCACATTGCCAAGGATATTTTTAGAAAAATCTGTTTCCGTCAGTAACTTTGCTCTTAGCTTGATGGTGCAAGAGTCTTTGGGGAGAGCAAACAGCATTGGAACATCCTCTGCTCCTGTGGGACACAGTTCCTCAAACAGCACAGAACACAAAAACTGGGTTTCTAATGAGTGGCTGTTCTTGTATTAATGTTAGTATCTGGTTTTAGCCACTGAAAGAGAATTCTAGCTGTTCCATTAGAGATCTGAAGTCTGTAAACTGGAGAAGTTATATTTCTGAACTTGAAATTGAGAATGTGAAACCTCCCCAGAAATCATGGCGAACCCAAGAATGGCTGAAAGGCAGAAGTTTCAGGATCTCAATGCTTGACACTTCTAAAACAGGGGAGTAGTAATTTCGATAAACTCTGGTCTGCAATAGTGAATGTGGTCTCAATTGTATAAGACACTATCAGATGAATGGGTGAGTAGTCCCTAGAGACAGTAGCACCTACCTGTGAGAAGCCAGAGTTTGCACTTGTCACAGCAAACTTTTTTCTTTGAGGTGTCCAGACCTCCAGACCTAGAAAGGGCAGAGAACTTGGAAATCTGAGTTTGAACAAGGCACTTGACAAGGTCTCTTGTAATACACATCTGGATGAAGTGATATTGGGGCTGGGATGTAAGTATAATTATGTATATTGATAATTGTCTGAATAGCTGTTTAATAGCTTGATATCAAATGGACGGATGTGTCTAGGGTTGTTCTTGGCCTTTTTCTTTAGTTCTTTTTATGGTGATTTGGTTGGCGATGTTGTATGCACATTTATCAAATATGGGATGATGTGAAATTAAAGAGAATAAACTAAATGGTCAAATCAAGATCCTAAAGTCTTAGGCTGGTTAAACTTGCTACGTACAGCAAGAATCGTTTTAAGGAGACTGCATGTAAAGGTCACTACTTGTGTCCTAAAGTCAATAGCATGTATACAGGATAAGTGGCTGTGACACATCTGAAAAAGACAGGAAATGTAGTTGGCAGTGAAGATAGTATAAATCAGTTGTGTACCATGGCTCTCAGCAGAGTTAACTTATTTTTATTTATTTATTTTGAGACAGAGTCTCTCACTCTGTTGCCCAGGCTGAAGTGCAGTGGTGTGATCTTGGCTCACTGCAACCTCCACCTCTCAGGTTCAAGTGATTCTCCCACCTCAGCCTCCCACGTAGCTGGGATTACAGATTTGTGCCACCACGCCTGGCTAATTTTTGTATTTTTACTAGGGACAGGGTTTTGCCATGTTGGCTAGGCTGGTCCTAAACTCCTGACCTCAAGTGATATGCCCACCTCGGCCTCCCAAAGTGCTAGGATTACAAGCATGAGTCACCACCACGCACAGCCAGAATTAACTTTTTTTTTTTTTTTTTAAACAAAGTTAATGGTAACTTAGGTTTCGTTGATTAAAAAGTGTGACATGGCAAAGGAGTGAGGGGATCCCCTCCCTCTTACCCTCTTGCTGGACTACCCTATTCTCAATTCTAGGTGCTATAACCTCAAGTGGGGCATGGGCACAGGATTACATATTCATACATGTGACATTTATGTCACACATTCAACTATAACAGCAGTTGCAACAATTGCAACACCCATAGCCCCAATGCCTATCACCTGGGATATCTTTACTACTTTCACCCAATTTAGATATAAACGACCTCTAAGTTTTCTTCTATCTCTACAATCCTATGATCCTATGATTCAGCCATGGCCAGGCCAGTAAAGCCTCTAAAATCTCTGTATCCAACCAAGGCCAGGTGCGGTGGCTCATGCTTGTAATCCCATCAGTTTAATAGGCTGAGGCGGGCAGATTGCTTGGGCCAGTAGTTCGAGACCAGCCTGGGCAACTTGCCGAAACTTATCTCTACAAAAAATTAGCTGAGTGTGGTGGCACACACCTGTAGTTCCAGCTACTTGGGAAACTGAGATGGGAGGATCACCTAAGCCCTGGGAAGTCAAGGTTGCAGTGAGCCATGATCGCACCACTGTACTCCAGTCTGTACAACAGGGTGAGACACTGTCTCAAAATAAATACATAAATAAATAAAATAAAATCTCGGTGTCCAGAACACCAAAAGTTCTATTAGAGTGCAATAAGAATATTTGTATGTTGGTAATAGAATGGGAAGTTAAGTATAATAAAATGCCTTTCCTTAAAAGTACATATCCATTGGGTTGATTTCCCTCATGTTCCCAGGGCTGCTCCATATCAGGATGGTTAAAATAATTTTAAGGAATGATTATAGGGAGAAAAGTAGGCACAGAGCCCTGAATTCTCTTTCTGAGGGCAGTTTATTTTCTGCCTTACTGCACTATAGGCTTCAAGTCCAAAGATCCAGTCCAGTGATAATGAGGGGTGAATTGGAGGGTGACAATAGCATAATTTATTATTCCAGGCTTCTGGTAGTATTGTCTTTGGCAACTGAGCACATTTCCCCCTCCTTTTCTATGTCTTCAGTGCAGACTCTGCTTTCTCCCTGTTTATACGGGGTCAGCACATGAAGTAATGTGGACAGAGAGCCTCATCTCCTTGGCTGCTGTGGTTGGTTCAGATATTAACACATGACTCAAGCTGGGCCAATTGGAGCCCTTGTCTGGGACTTTTCTATATTGGAGTCAATAGGGAAAATTGCTGTTGCTTTTATGTTCCCGGCACTAGAAGAATAGCGGAGGACGGCTGACTTTATCTCTTGTAGAGAAAGCCTGTCTGCAATAGTAAGAATGAGGCCAACACACAGAGAGACAGGGAAGATAGGAGAGAAAAGGTGATATTGAGGTCTGGATCTAAGTCTGTCTGACATCAGCTCTAATGAACCACTCCTTTTAAAATTTAAGTTGATTTGTATTTGTTATTTATATCCTGACTAATACAGCCTTAAAAAAAATTAGAAAAAGCACTGTCATGAACTATTACTTCATTAACATAAAAACAGATCATTTTGGTATGATGATAATAAAAATAGCAACAATCCATTAAGCATCTACTATATGTTAGGCACTGCAGTAAGTACATTACATATTTTTTTCATTTAATCTTCACAACAACCTATGTAGTACCTGTATCAGTTTGCTATAACTGGGTGACTAACTGCCCTGAAACTGAGTGGCTTGAAACAATAATTTGTTTAACTCACAAGTCTTTGTCATGGTTGGGTAATTATGGTCTGGATCAGGCTCAGGTGATCATAAATGGGCTTGCTCATGAGTCTGTGGTAAGTTGGCAGATTTCTGGGACTTACTAGTCTAGGGTGGCCTCATTCATAGGTGTAGAGTTTGGTCATCTGGGCACACAAGAGTGGATCTTGCCTCTCCAGCAGGCTAACCCTAGCTTGTTTCAAGCAGGTGCCAAGTGAGTGAGTGGAGGCATGTGAGTCCTCTCATGGCTCACTCTTGGCACTGGCACACAACTACTTCTGCAGCATTTTATTGGCCCAGGTTCAAGGAATGAGGAAATAGTCTCTATTCTTAATGAGAGGAACTGAAAAGTCAAGGAGAGTGGATATAGAAAGGCATGGAAAAAATGAGAACACAACTATTCTACTATAAAAGGTATTTTGTGCATACACTTCAAAAGTTAAGAAACTTATTCAAGGTCATAAAGCTAGAAAGCAGCAGAGACAGGATTTGAGCCTTAATCTCCTGACCGAAAATCTCATTCTCTTTCAAGATTTCTTTCTAGTATTGCTGATTGATCTATGCAGTCCAGATGTCACAGTGTAATTAGTTTCTAAAATAAATCTGTTCTTAGATTACTTTTGAATGACTTCTAAGTTATTATAAAAAAGTTCTTTGTTGTAATAAAGGTATTAACTTTCCATGAATATATTCTTGACCCACACCCATAAGCATTTTTGCTCATATTTGCATCCACAATAAAATGAAGTTCATATTTTCATCTTGTAGCACAGTATCATGTGAATTACCGATGCTATTTTAGAAGAATAGCTAAAATAACTTGCAGTACCTAGGAAATTCTTAAATGGTGCTTACAGGAACTTGAGTTTAGGCAAATGGGAAGCCAAAAAATGGTGAATGAAAGGATCTATACGCTAAAAAGAAAGCTGTCGACAGACAGAAGAAAGAGAGCTGCAGGACAGTGGAACTCAGTCCTGTGGGATTCAAAGGAGAGGAGTAGTGGGCAAGTGGCTAATATTTAAGTTGAGAAATCTTAGAACCTAGTGTATAAGGCTCTATGCATATCCCAGAGCCAGCCTTCCCCAAAGAAACTCAGAAGGGTAAAATCTGGAGAAGAGAGACAAGGCACAGAGAGACTGGGATTACACTGCAAGCAAATGTCCCACATTGTGCTTCTACAAAAATAATTCAGCTCGAATCCTCCTTTCATCCCTCACCTGGAAGTCTGAGTGTTACATTTATTCTTCTAGAATAGTTCTCAGGATGTTGTTGGGGGTGGAGGGGGGTCACCTAGGCAGCTTTATCTCATGAAATTCAATGACTGAAATGCACAGATTGCTGGGAAGAAAGCAAGATCAGGAGGGTACAGAACAAAACAGATGGTGGAAAACAAAAGGAGGCAACTGCCAGGAACTTTCTTCCTGCAACTGACTAGGGACTTCTTTCAGAAAGTAACACCAGGCAAGCTGAACTGAACATTTTGGAACATCTCAGAGATCATTTGGTTTGAGGCGAGATGACTGGGAGCTCACCTTTGGGAGATAGGCATGAGAAAAGGGAGTGTTCAAGTGGTTTGAGGGAAACAGTGACGGGGAGTTAGGAAAAGCAGGGGTATTATCTATGAGTTGGTAAGGAAAGCAGATTGTTTTATGCGTTATAAGCTGAATACTAGGGGGGAAAGGTAATATGTATAGTTTTAAAGCATCATTAGTATCTTACATGTTCACATTTTATTTATCATTTTGGTAAATATGCCACTTTAAACACCAGAATAACTTCTGATTTTTGAATCCGGTAGTCAGGATGAGAGGGGGGTATGTGAAGAACTGCAGTGTATTCTCATCAACGGTGGGGACTAGACTGGGATTACACTTTCCCTGACAGGTTTCCTAAGTGATTTGTTTTAAGAAATGGTGTGTATTCTGTGTTCAGAGCCACACAGAGTCTTGGATTTGGAGAATCAGTTTCCCCTCTGTTCTGTTAGCCTTCATCTGCATGCTAGCCTTGGATGACTCTGAAAAGAGAGTGTGGCCATTCAGCCTAGGTCAGCAAGGTTTGGCCCAGAGTCAAGCCAGGATCTTAGGGCTGTGGTACCTGACATTACTATGTTCCATGTTTGAAATATTGGTATTTCGTTGTCACCTAACTGCAGACCTCTTTCCCTAACATCAAAAAGGTACAGAATTCTAACCACAAGAGTAAGAATTCTATATAAGCCCAAATCACTTTTCAATATGGACCATTTGAGACAATAGATCTTTTTATAATATTAAGGAAAACAACCCAACAAAAGTAAAAGAAACACTCAGATCAGTATCCATTAGATACAAATGTACCTCAGAAAGGTGACCAAAAAAATGTTCAGGAAGGACAACCCTGCTTAATCAATTTAAGCTTTTAAATTACAGGTTTGAACTGAAGCAACGACTATATTGATAAATACAGAGGAAGTGCCAGCCATTGGAACCACTTAACTTGCATTTGTTCAAAGCAAATAAATCAATGAGAGAAAATTTTGTAAAGTTTGGAATCTTACTGTAATGTGACACATACTCAAAAATGAAAGAGTTGTTGAATCTGCATATATATATATATGTGTGTGTATATATATACATATATATACTTGTGTGTGTGTGTGTGTGTATATATATATAGTTTTGCAGTATTTGACTTCCTTCCAAAGCTGCAATTTAAAAAAGGAAGAGTAGTAACCAAACATTAAAACAATTTTACATTCTTCATCTTCAAGTTTTGGTTGAAGATATTTGAAAAGTCAGATAGTTTTTCATCTTTAGTGGCTTAGACGTGCGTAGAAAACCAGAATATAATTCGAGTATTTTCTAGAGTATTATTGTTACTAAGTATTACTCTTTACAAATTTATAGATAACAGCTGCCGCCAATTTTGCTGTGTACAAGGAGATATGCATCTGTGGTGGCTTCCTTTTACTCTTTGAGTTTCTGGATTTTTATATCGTAGGCCAACTTTGCGCACATATGTATTTATTTTTAATTTTTTAAAATATACCTTTTAATTTGGAAAAACTTCAGATGTACAGAAAAGTTGCAGAGCGTATAGCAAGTTCTTGTATATGCTTCACCAATTTCCTACTAATGTTTACATCTGTAGTGGGCTGGACTGTGGCCCCCAAGATATGTTCATATCCTAAGTCCCAGAGTCTGTAAATGTGACCTTATTTGAAAATAAAAGGTCTTTGTAAATGTAATTCGGTTAAGAATCTCAATGTGACATTATTTTGGATTGTACACTGTGGGCCTTAAATCCAATGACGAGTATCCTTATAAGAGACACACAGAAGAGAAAATTCTGGAAGAAAAGGGAAAAGGCTAGATTTTCTACTGATGTCCCTTTTCTGTTCTAGGATCCAATCCTGGGTAGTACATTGCATTTAGTTGTCATGTCTCCACAGTCTCCCTGTGGTCCGTGATAGTTTCCTAGTCTTTCCTTGTTTTCCATGATCTTGATAGTCTTGAGCAGTACTGGTCAGGTATTTTGAAGAATATCCCTCATTATGGGTTTGTCTGCTGTTTTTCTCATGATTAGACAAGGTTGTGGGTTTATGGGAGAGAGTATCACAGAGGTGAAGTACCCTTCTCATCACATTATATTAGAGAGTATAGTATACCTATCCACATGACTTATCACTGGTGATGTTAATCTTGACCACTTAGATAAGGTAGAGTTTTCCAGTTTTTCTTACAGGAAAGCGACTATAGGTTGAACATTTCCTAATCCAAACATTCAAGATTCAAAACACTTCAATATCTGAAACTTTTGAATGAGAGTATGATGCCACAAGTGAAAAATTTCATATCTGTCCTTATATGCTAGGTCACGGTCAAAATGCAAGCACACAACACACAGCTTATTCAGCATCCCAAAGAGAAGAAAGATACTTGAGCCCCCTTCAGCTGCAATATATATTTTCTTTACATGCCCAGATTCCTCCATGCAAGCACACAAAAAAAGCATAATAAAATGGCACATGTGCAGGCCAGACTTGCCACTGGCAGTTTCCCCCACAATGCCCTATGTGAGGCCAAGACTTATGTGCATTCCTTACTGTATTGTTTTGCCTATTCTATGCTCTGTGGTGTGAAGATATTGTTGAAAATGTCAGAAAAGTCTGTTTATACCCCATGGGCAACAGTGGTAAGGAAAAGAGAAAGCATTTTTACTTATCCATAGCACAAAAAGTCAAGCTGTTGAAGAGACCAGGTAGCAGTATAAGCTTGAAACATTTTACAGAAGAGTATAGTATTGTAATGACCACCACATATGACCTAAGAAACAGAAGGATAAACTGTTGAAGATCTATGTGGAAAGTGATGGACAGAAGTTAATGAAAAATAGAAAAACACTGCATAAAGCTGAACATGAAGATCTTGATCATGTATGAACACAGTGAATCCATCAGCATTGTAATGAACATGTGCCACTTAGTGGTATGATAATTAGGAAACAAGCAAAGATGTATCACAATGAACTGAAAATTGAAAGGAACTGTAACTATTCAACAGGCTGGTTGCTGAAATTTAAGACATTTAAGAAAAGACTTGGCATTACTTTTTTTTTTTTTTTTTTTTTTTTTTTTTTTTTTGAGATGGAGTCTGGCTGTGTCGCCCAGGCTGGAGTGCAGTGGCCGGATCTCAGCTCACTGCAAGCTCCGCCTCCCGGGTTCACACCATCCTCCTGCCTCAGCCTCCCGAGTAGCTGGGACTACAGGCGCCCGCCACCTCGCCCGGCTAATTTTTTGTATCTTTTTAGTAGAGCCAGGGTTTCACCGTGTTAGCCAGGATGGTCTCGATCTCCTGACCTCGTGATCCGCCCGTCTCGGCCTCCCAAAGTGCTGGGATTACAGGCTTGAGCCACCGCGCCCGGCCGACTTGGCATTACATTTTTAAAGATTTGTGGTGATAAAACATCTGCTGCTCATGAAGCAGTGGAGAAATTCATTGACGAGTTTCCAAAGGTTGTTGTTGATGAAAATCTAATACTAGAACAAGTCTGTAATGCTGATGAAACATCACTGTTTTGATGTTATTGACCCAGAAAGACACCGACTACAGCTGATGAGACAGCCCCTAAAGGACTTAAAGATACCATGAACAGAATATCTGTGCTGGGATGTGTTAATGCAGCACGCGCACATAAATGTAAACTTGCTGTGTAGGCAAAAGCTTTTGTCCTTGCTGTTTTCAAGGAGTGAATTTCTTACTAGTTCATTATCATGCTAACCAAAAGCCTGGATCACCAGGGACATCAAAAGAAGCTCTCAGTAGGGAAGCTGGACTGGATGATGACTCCAAGTATTATTCCTTGACAACTGTTCTGCTCAGCTTTCGGCTAAAATTTTCATCAAAAGTAATGTTGTTTATGACATGTACTTTTCTCCAAATGTAATTTTATTATTTCAACCAGGCGACCAGGGTATCCTTAGATCAATGAAAAATGCATTTCTTGAACAGCATGGTTGTGTGGTGAACAGAAGCATGGGTGTGGAAGGTTTTCAAAAAGAGTTTAGCATGAAGGATGCTGTCCATGTATGCTGTTACCAACACTTGGAACACAGTGACTAAAGACACATTGTATATGCCTGGCACAACCTCTGGCCTGTGACTACGTTTAGCGGTGATGGCGAACAATGTGACAACTTCGAAAAATTCTGTATGTCAAATGAGAAAAAAAGATCTCTGACCTCTTTACATATGCAAAAAAATACCTTCAGAGACCATCAGCAAGCTGGAAGAAGTGGATATTGAAGTTTTTAATATTGATAATGAGGCTCCAGTTGTTCATTGATTGATTGTAGCTAAAATGGTTCTGAATGAAAGTGATTATGATAATCATAATGATGATGAAGATGATGTTGTTAACACTGCAGAAAAGTGCCTACAGACATGGCAAAAATGTGTGTTGGGCTTATTGAAGGACTAGAGCAGTCTGCACTCATTAGAGAACAAGAAATCATGTCAGTTTCTAAAATTACAGACAGACTTTTAAGACAAAAACTGTGGTTAATGAGGCAGATGACTTTGGAGGAAACATTTCTTCTTCTTCTTCTTCTTCTTCTTCTCTCTCTTTTTTTTTTTTTTTTTGAGACAGAGTCTCACTCTGTTGCCCAGTCTGGAGTGCAATGGTGGCATCTCAGCTCACTGCAACCTCTGCCTCCCGGGTTCTAGAGGTTCTCCTGCCTCAGCCTCAAGAGTAGCTGGAACTACAGGCGCCTGCCACCACGTCCAACTAATTTTTGTATTTTTAGTAGAGATGGGGTTTCACCATATTGGCCAGGCTGCTCTCGAACTCCTAACCTCATGATCCACCCACTTCGGCCTCCCAAAGTGCTGGGATTACAGGTATGAGCCACTGCACCTGGACCTGTAAAAGCCATTTGGCAGAATGCTTCCTCCTCCCTAGAGGACCCAGTTCATGGTCTGTCAGCTACTTCGGATGTTTCTTCTCACCTAAAAAAAAAAAAAAGAAAAAAGCAGGGGGGGGGAACAGTAACCTTTTAATCAAAACACAGCATCGTGGGTGGAGACTGAAAGCCTGTCAATGTTTGTTGTTGCTGTTGTTTAATAGAGGACACAGGTATTCTGGTGATGCTCATGTGCTGCTTAGTTACTCTGAACTTATTAAATTTTATGCTGTATTAATGTTATATCTTTTTTTATTGGTAAGTACTATGCGAATAAGTGAGAGAAAATGATTGCTTATTGGTAGCATATAAATTTAGAGTCAGGGATGATGATGATGCCAAACAACCACAGATTGTCTACATGGATGGTTGAGGTAGTGACACGTTTGCTTTCTGATGGTTCGATGTACATAAACTTTGTTTCATGCACAAAAGTATTAAAAATATTGTATAAAGTTGCCTTCAGGCTATGTTTATAATGTACACATAAAACACAAATGAATTTGTGTTTAGACTTAGGTCCCATCCCCAAGATATCCCATTGTGTATATGCAAATATTCCAACATCTTGGAAAGATCTGAAATCTGAAACACTTCAGATTGCCAAGCAATTCAGATAAAGGATACTCAACCTGTATTTTCCTTTTACATACTCAGTTCTTTGGAAGTCAGTCTTTAAGTTCAGCACATACTGTAGGAGGTAGGAGATTAAGCTACACATCCTTTGGGGGAGGGTGTGTGGAGAGAATATCCACATTATATTATTTACAATTTGTCTATAAGGAAAAGGTGTCTTTCTTTTTTTCCTCTGTCCCTCCCTTCCTTCCCTCCCTCTCTCTCTTTCTTCTTTCTACCCTTCTTTTCTTTAATCATTTATTTTATCCATATTAAACAATATTGATACATTTATGTCAATATTGATGCAGTCTGTAGTCTACTTCTGCATTATAATCTAATCCAACATTATCTTGTTGCCCAAATTGTTCTATCATTTTTGCCACTTTTTTTTAAAATTACATTGGCTTAAGATTTTTTGTTCCCTAGCCTATTAGAGTTATCTATTTGTGTGTAACAAATTATTCCAGAACTTAGTGGTGTAAACAATAGACATTATCATGTCATAGTTTCTACAGATGAGGAATCTGGATGTGACTTAACTGGGTGCTTCTGGCCCCTCACAAGGCTACAATCTAGTTGTCAGTAGGATCCTCATTGGAGAGGATCTGATTCGAGGCTTATGCACGTGGTTGCTGGTAACCCTCAGATCCTCACTGTCTATTGAATGGAGACATCGGTTCATTGCAATGTAGACTTCTCCATAGCACAGCTCACAAAATGGCAACTGGCTTTCCTCAGAGTGAGAGAGTGAGTGAAAGAGGGTGCCCACGATGGAAATCACAGTCATTTTGTAACTGTACCTTAGAAGTGACATCCTATCACTTTTGCCATGTTTTATTTGTTACAATTGTGTCACTAGTTCAACCCACACTGAAGAGGGAGGGAATTATAAAGGGGAGGGAATTGTAAAAGAGCATGAAGATGAGGAGGTAGGAATCACTGAGGGTCATTTTAGGGGCTGCCCACCACATCCACTATTCTGTAGTTATATCCAATCACTTCGATTAATTAGAATGAGGAAAGGGAGAAGAGGGAGGTTTTGAAAAACAAACCACTGATGGATTAAATGTTTTGTTTGCAATACCTTTTGACATGATGCCACATATTTCATGATGTCACCTCTTACACTTACTGGTAATTTGTACATTTACTTATTCATTTAGGAGTATATTACATGTAGCTTCCAAGCCAAATGTGACTTTTCTGACCCCAGCATGTGGTCTACCTGAGAGTTTTGGAAAACCTTTTCTTTCTTTTATTAAATAGCACCTGTTGCACTTATAGTTTATTTAGGTCCAACCATCTAAGCATCACTTCCACCAGCTGTCATGTGAGCAGAAGTTGAACAATTAGTGACTGTAATAGAAGCTAAATGTAATTACTTTCATAACTTTGAGTTGTTCATATTGAATTCCATAAAAATTATATTATATAACTGGGGAATTATAAAGAACTATTGATGAGAGAATAAATATTAACAATTCCACTTGTATTCAACTTGTTTAAAATTAAGTCTAGCTACCTTTAAGTAAAATTATTTATTTGTTTCTTTTAGTTAAAAAACTAATTTGTGTTCTCTGCAGGTCACTTAAAAAGGACTCAAACCCAAAGGAACACAAGAGCCACCTCAAATTATACATCTTATTGTTAACATTTATTTTTATTTTTACTTTTTTGTTTTTTTACTTTTTAGTGCTAACATTTGGATGCAAAAAGCTTCCACATTATTTTATACATGTGTTATGTATACATATCTTTAACATACATATGTGCACACCTGCATACATATTTATATATACATATATTTAACAAAATTTGTATCAAATTTGTGGAATACCTAGAAATATATTCTGAATATTTTCTCAAGTAAATCCCTCTTTTAGCAAGGACCCTCTTAACCACTGATTGTCACTGGAATTCATGTGCATGTGAGTTTTTACTTTGTGGCCACCTCTGGACTCATCCAGTAAACATATATTGGCTGCTGACTATTGGCGAGGCACTGTGCTGATGGCTAATTTGACATGGTTCTTGGCTTCCCTGCATTATAAGCTCCTGTTATCATTATTCCCCTTTCATCATTGGCTTGACAGGGAGCCTGGCACAGGGGAGAGTACCAGCCAGAAATCTGGAAAACTCAATTTTTGTTCCAACTCTGCTACTAACTGGCACAAACAAAAACTAATAGATAACATATATTGAACATTCACTGTGTGCCAGCTACTGCGCAAAGCCCTGAACTTATGCTCTCATGTATAATCCCAACAACTCTGTGAGGGAGATGCTATCATAACTGTACTCATTTTACAAAGGAGGAGACTGAAGCCAGAGAGATTGAGAAGCTTGCCCAAAGGCACATAACTACTAAGTAGTGGAGCAATGATTTAATCCTGGTAGCTGATTCTAGAGTTCACGTTCTTAATCACAATGGTACTTTTGAAGTGACTATGAAGAGATTGTCTCTCTAGGCCTTCATTTCCTCATTGCAAAAATGTAGAAGCTACCCTAGAGTAGACGATATCCTTTCCAGGTCTAAATTTTTGAGTTAGTCTGTATTAATTTAACCCTATTATTTTAATTTGGGATTGCTTGTTTGCAAGTACAATATGATTTCATCACATGCATAATTAACTTACTCAACTCCAAAGTTTCCCCAAATGAAAAGTGAGAGAAAGCCAGTTAGGGAGAGAACTAGAGAAAAAGTGGAGGCAAGAGTAAGAAAATTTGAAATAGTCAATAGTCAATACTCAAGACATCTTTGTCAAGACACATGGAAATTCGTGTATAAATGATTTTGTTTTAAAATCATTTTGTCACTGAAAACAGAGAAATGGACTGCTCAGGTGACCAGGTGAGTTAATGATGAGATATTTGCCTACGTTCTTGATGAAAATGAAGTATTGACTGGATTCAATGGTAAAACTTTCACAAATGATAAATTAGGAGAACCCATAAAATCATCTTGCAGAGTTGTAAAAAATGCACACTATACTTTTTAAGCAATGTAAAGCATTTTAAGGATAATCTTTACTATATGTGATTTTTTTCACTTACTGACTTTAAAACCAAACCTATAAGTAAGTTGTAAATCCATTTTACAAGGTACCTATTCAAATTAAAATTTATTGGAAAGATGCAGGAGTATATCACAGAATCCGAAAGCAAATATTCATCCAGCTTTGCAAGAGACGGGGTCCATGACCAGGAAAATCATTAGGATCGAAGATAGCAATTTTCTGGCTCTTTTTCTTTATTCCTCTGCCCTGTCCCTTCCCAAAATACTATATAGGAGAACCCGCTTCATTCTTTTTCTCCTTTCACACAAGCTTTCTTTGCTTCTCCATGCATGGGTGGAAAATGGCCACCCTACATAATCTTCCAGGCCAAGCATTCAGTAGAGAGTGACCAGTGTTTCTGAGACTTAATTTGAAACGTTTGAGAGAATGTGCAGTCTCAGGTCTGTGGGGCACGAGAGAGCAGGGCCCTGTGCTGCACTTTCTAGGAGAAGCCACAGGAAAATATCCAGATTCAGAACAGGAACTGCTAGGCAGTGCATGTTAGTAGGCCAGCCACTGATGTCCTGACAGAAGTTTCTGGGTCCCTCAAGTGAGACTCAGAGCATTGGAGAGAGTTGCTGGACTCACAAAGACCCCATAGACAGAAGTGAGGGTCTCTGTGGTGTTGAGAGAGGACCAAATAGGCCTCAGATGCCTTAGTATGTGACCAAGAGTATGACACTGTTGAATCCCTGGGAACTTAGACACAACCAAGGAAAGGAGAATGAGAAAGGAAGAACACCAAGCCAACAGATTAAATTTTCTGCCTTTTTAGTAAAATGGAGCTTGAAATAAAAGCTAAGCTGAATTATAGAAAAGTAATATTACATTGATGGCACACCTACTGTGTGGGCCAAGACTTGTATTTGATATAATGGAGACCTTTCTGAAATTGCTGGGATTCCTTATGCAGCACATTTCTGAATTAGCATTGCTGACATACTCTAGAATTAGGGCCAGGTCACTGGGAGGGCAAGTCATGGTCCTGTGCAGAGACAAAGTATGTGCTCAGAAGGCTTCTGTGATTTCAGGAAAACCAGTGGATTGTAATATGACCAAGTTGAAAAAAGCTCTACAAAAATGCCTTAAAGTTTTCGGGCAACCTGAGGAGGGTGGGCAGAAGGAAGAAAGGACAAATGTAACCTGAATAAAGTCTATGGTTGGATCTGAGTTTTATGCATGCTAGGAAAGTAGTTAAAAAGGAAGGTGCACAAGATATTCTTTTTAAGGCTTTTTTCTTAGACTCTGAATTTAGAATGCACTTTGAAGAGAGAGGAGTGGTTTCAGTAGCAGTGGCTCAGGGCCTGCCAGATGACACAGCTAGGCACTTATCACAGCAGGTCTTTTGGGATGCCCTGTTTGTAAGGCAGCTTCTAAGGTGGAAAGATCCTGGTGCCCTGACAGATGGGTGTCCCCTTAATATGCTGTGGATTGATGTGGTGGCCTGGGATGCAGTCACTCTCTTGGGAAAGGAGATGGGACTACTTAACAAGCTTCAAAAGAGCACTGCTCTGCATGGGAAGGTGGACATTTCTAAGACTCCAGTGAAGCACAAGCACACCCCTATTTTGTTTAGTTTGTAGGAAAAAAGAAACATTTTCACAGCAACTTTTCTTTATAGGAAATCCTCATCCAGGAGGAAAGTGTCTCAGAAAATGGAACAGATCAGAGAATGGAGTCATTTGCACTTTAAGGGTCTGAGCTCAGTAAACCCCCACGATGGCTCATTCTGAGGATCTCTGAAGTTCGGAGACATTGTAGCTTTTGGATATGAGGAAGTTCTGGTGGAGATTGAGGTTAGGTAGCCTGCTTACAACACCTGCCACCTTATTTAGGTCACAACAGCTTCTCACTTCTCAAGTAAAGTGGGTCCCTCAAGGCCTTCTCTCAGTTCAGTGGAAGTGATGGGTGAGTTTGAGGGATGGATGATGAAGGCACTATTTGTGGGAAGTGGGTGAATTTTATGGGTAATCTCAGATAAGGAGCATTACAAGGGGAATAATGCAGCCAAGGTCTATTCTTATTTATCTCATCTTTGGGGAACGTGGAGAAAACATCACTCTGGCAGTCAGGCTGCTTTGTGCACAACAGTTCTCATCCTATTGGGATTTGGACCCAGATTTAGAACAGGAACTGAAGTGTGTGTATGTTTGCAAGGGGTCATTTGGGGAGGGTGAGGATGACACCCAGATGTGAAGTAAGTTTTCCTTGCAGGGATGTAAATATTTAATTCCACAGGAGACTATGATGTAATACCATATTTGGGATTTATTTTTCACTTCCTTTGGCATATCGTTTCTTTCCCAATTGGAGCAGATGGGCAGCTCTGAGCTCATCACCTTGGGGAAGGGAAGTGACAGTGTAGAAAGAGTCTCTCCAGAGTTGTGTTCCAAAATCCTAGGTCCTTAGATAACTAAGAGTATTTTGGGAAGGGACAGAATATTTAAAGAAGCAGAAGGAAGAGAACAGGGCTTCCCCTAAGATTAGAGTAAGATCCCCTGGGCTGGAGAGTGAGAAGAACCAGCTGAGCTACTGGTAGGTCTCAGAGAAGGACTCTGAGCCGTGGTACCTGAATGCTATTCTGGAGAAATGGCTTTATGGAATGCCTCACTAGTGGGGCCACAGACGACCTCTCAGATATTCCCATGCACCAGGGTGGGGTGAGGGGAAGCAGCAGACAGTTTCCTACACTAAGATCTCCAGACCTTTACCTTGTTCAACTTGGTTCATGGTCTTCTGTTCATGTGGGTCTTTACCAACTCATTCTTTACAGTGAGTGATCTACATGACCCCTTCCAGTCAAAGGAAGGGATTGGAATATAATTATTTGATTGTTCATGCATTAGTTCCTTGTGTGCCCCTGGAGACAGAGGTGAAGTTAACTCCATCATAAACACTTGAACTGAACAAGGAAGAAGTTAGTTTCCCAGAGGAAAACTGGGGTAATGTGATCTGGAAAAAGGTGAATGGATACTGGGTGGAAAAATGACATTCTTTAAAAAGTTAAAAGTGTTGGACATTCCTAGGCAGAAGAATGATATTCCACAGAGTACATTGTAAAGCCTTAGACAATTGGTGACCGGGAGGTAGGATGAAAGGAGAAGTCAGATCAAAGGGCAAAGGGCTAAGCTGAATGGAATTAAATCCAAAGGACTAGGGAAGAAAACACTTGGGTCAAGCCTAGAAGTGACATGGATAAAGCATAGAATAGGTAGGCAGTGAGGAAGGCACTAACTTCTGGGAGTCTGAATCTTGGTGTAAAGTTGTCTGTCCATTAGTCCTAGGCCCTTCACTCTTCTAGAGTGTTCACAGAGGACCTGAGACTTTTGAGGGTAGCTAACTAGAAGACATACTATTTAGATGAAGGGTTTTACCTAAGTACGATAAGAAGTTTCCAATGACAATTCATGCAGTAATAGTGTGTTGTACCTTGCTCTCTTTTATTGTCTCTCTTGTTTCCTGCTTAGGGTAATTATTATTTTTAA
Source organism: Theropithecus gelada (assembly GCF_003255815.1). Taxonomy (NCBI): domain Eukaryota; kingdom Metazoa; phylum Chordata; class Mammalia; order Primates; family Cercopithecidae; genus Theropithecus; species Theropithecus gelada. Next base: position 107,938,390 of record NC_037673.1, on the reverse strand, counting down.
AAATAATTTAATTTTTAATTTTTAATGTTTGTAGGTGTATACAGGCATACAATGTGTAATAATCACATCAGGGTATAGGGTAATTATTTGAAGACTATGTAGAACAAGAGTAAAATTAGTTTCCCTAAAAGATCACTGGAGTTTTCTCCTGTGATTTTTGCATCACACATGTGAGATTAACTGGAAAATGACAGAATTGAAGTTGTGTTTCACTTGCTTTAAGCAAAGGCCAGCTTTAATATACAACATTTGTGGGTCCTTCCTTCTGAAAATAATTATGAGCCGATTTATGTATTACAGAATCTAATTCTTGCTTTAAAGCATTAAATTATTCCTACAGAGCTCCTGAAAAAATTTGTGAAAGACATAAAAACAAGAATATTTAACATTTTATGTATTATTAGATGACTATTAGTCTTTCAGCAAGTCCTATATTGTTATTGGATTTAGAAATATATGTTATTGTTATTGTTTTGAAATTGGCAGTAACTTGGACTGAAGCGTTTTATTAGAAAAATCAAGAATGAAAGCATGTTTTCTATGAGAGTGCTGGTTAGCCTTGCATTTGTTTTGGAGATTTAATAGTTGCCATATGTTAGAACTATTAAATGAATGATGTAATTTAGGCTGCCTGTTGTCCTGCCAACTGCTTCATGCTGCCTCCTCACTTTTAGTGAGCATTACTCCAACATGTGCATATATCACCCAGCAGTAGTTTCTTATACAATCCTGTTAGTCCTTGGGTTCTTAACCCCATCCATCATCTACATAGGCTCTATCTCCTTCCATCCAGAATTTCAACTAATGAAAAACAATGGTAGATCTTGGCAAAGAGTGTGCTTGGAGGATAATAATCAAGCTAATATTCTGACTAATAGATATAAAACCAATGATAAAGTTGATGCTTTAGGACAAAATCACAATGGATGATTAAGAGAATTCAACTTTCTCTACAACATGAATGACAGATAAATGATTTTTTTGTATGAAACATTAGATGGTACATTTGTTTATTAGAATGATACAATAAGAATGACTAGAGCAAAAATAAAACTCATATGTTGTGTGCCCCTTGCTTGTGCCATCTCTTATGACTCTTACCTAGGAAGATTAAAAGTTTCACCTGAGTATCTCAGATATTTATGTAGCTATAACATATATATATAAAAAATGTAGTTATAGCTCTCTCTCTCTATATATATATATTCCACTTTATAAATAAGGAAGCAGAGGGCCAGAATTAATCAATGACTTGTTCCAGGTTGTCATTTATATCAGTGTTGGTGATAAGGAAATTGCTAGGTATTTCATTTTTTAAAAAATTATGTTAGGAAAAATCTATTATCAATGATTCAATAAAATGAATTGAAATGTATTTATCAGTCTAGGTTTCACAGTGTTACAATCATCTACCATCAATCATCTACCATTTTTACCATCATTTTTTAAAGAGTAAGTCAGTTAGTGAGACTTTTTCAGCATTATAAGGAGATCCTAGGATTTGCCACTGTGAAACTTCAAAGATCTTAAAATGTCTTATATATTATTTTATTTTAACTCAATACCTTAATATACTTTCAATATGGCAGATTTCTTTTTCTACTTTATATTTGAATGTTTTCTTTTTTTTTCCTTTATACCTAGGGTCAGAGAGATAATTTTATTTAATTTACACCTTTTACATGGTTCAGCAGGACCTAAAATTAATCCTTTCCTTTATGGGGAGTGCATAACAGTTGTACTCTTATGTAACCTGTTGGCTCCCACGTGTCATCTTAATGAACTTCCCCATTTCCTACTGTTTTACAATCTGTCTTTTTGGCATCTTAAAACTTCCTGCACTCTTCTTCCTTTGGTGGGTGTATTAGTTTGTGAGGACTGCCATAATAAAGTCACAGACTGAGTAGATCAAACAACAGAAATTAATTTTCTCACAGTTCTGGAGGCTAGAAGTCCAAGATAAGGTACCTGTAGGGTTGGTTCTTTCTGAGGGCCACGAGGGAAGAATCTGTTCCGGACCTCTCGCCTTGGCTCATAGATGATTGGTTTTCCCTTGTGTCTTTACGTCGTCTTCCCTTTCTGTCAGTATCCAAATTCGAAAAGACCTTATCTCCAAATATGGTAATATTCTGAGGTACTGGGTATTAGGATTTCAATAAATAAATTTTAGGGGGTGGGGACACAATTCATAACAGTGGGAAAGAAGAGCACAGAAATATTGAATGTTACATGGCATTTTTGGGTTATTGAGATTTTATGCAAAAATATAAATCTTAATTATCAGGCAAGAAACATATGGATAATCAGTTACGTAGTGATCCTAGTCTTCTGATGGTTAAAATGCTAACTCTGGGGAGGACATATCCCCTCCTCCATGTGAAGAAAACAACACGAGCTGAGTTTGGAAATGTGTGGAGAGTGGGGATCCAAAAACAGAAATGGGAAAACAGATCCTTCAGAGCCTCCCTCCACACCAAGTGGTGATGAAATTTAGATATTTTAAATCATGTAGCCATGTTTTTCATTCAGGTTACAACACACATACAAGACGACACTCACCCTTCCCAAAATTTCAGCGTGGTATTATATTGAATATATGCTGTTTCATGGAAACATATTTTCTACTATTTTTAAGCCTTCAAATATAGGAAGAAATCCCTAAATAATTAAAAAAGATTGCACAATAATTTCAAAATTTTCAAATGGATCAGAACCTATTTCTCTGGAGTCATTACTAAACATAGAAGTATGTAAAGAATCATGTATTACTATTAATAGAGGGCAGATGAGATCAGAAGCTCTGTAAGTACCTTTTGACTTTTAGTGCCATGGTTTCCTCCTCTGAACCAGAAAATGCAATTACACTAGAGATCTGAATGTTTTTCATTATTATCTAGTGAAAATGACTTAGAAAAGACTGGTGGGTGGTGAAATTCTAGAGATGGAAGTTAGCTTGGTGGTCAATCCTGGGGATTATTGTCAGATCAAATCTAGGTCTGTCTGCTGTGATCAATGGGCTTCCAGGTTAATTCTGGGTACAGTTCCTAAAGTAAGGTCTAGTATAGGGGAGGAGAGAGTGGAAGGAAGATGCCCTCATCTTTTTCTCCCTGATAATTGACCTGGCCCCTTAAAGTGCTGCTCTGGATTAAGGACGCCAGACCAAAATCTGTTAGGGGCTAGACCTACTTCCTACACAGTGATCACATTCAGAAGAGGGCAAATGAAGGGAAATGGGGGAACCAATACCTCCACTCAACTGTTTCTAGTAAAGGTTCTCAAAAAGGCCTGCATGTCACATTCAAGCTTAGCATGCTCCTTGAAAGCACACATTTCTGTGTGCTGCCCATTGTGCTTCAATTAGTTGTGGATAAGGAGGATTACATTATGTTGGAGTGTTTTTAGCAGGGTTTTAGCAGCAGTTTCTTACATTAATCTGCTTGCAGTTCTTTAGAGTCACATTTTTGAGTCACACGTAAATTAGGGTGAGTCTACCCTAGAAACAATGGGGATTACTTTCAGGTGGTGTTTTTTGTTGTTGTTGTTTTTGTTGTTCCTAAGCAGAAATTTCTGGAGCTATTATAAAGAACAGTGCTCACTAATATGCTTAAGTCTAGAAATTGCTGTTTCATTAATAAGTAGAAACTGAACAGCTTATCCCTTTTCTCAGAAAGTATTAGTGATTTCCCATGAGAGGCAAAAAGTAGGAGAAAAACGCTTCCTACACTCTTCCCTAGTTTGTATGTTATTTTCTGTGGCCTAAAGAGACATGCTTCCTCTTCTCTTTTCCCAATTTATCACTTTCTATCTTATGTTCAATCCCAGCACACCCACGGGGACTAATTCTCACCTCTGTGATTTTTGTTGTACATTTCATCATTTCTACAATTCTTCCAAATTGTAGAAATAATTTGGGGGGACTCCAAAAAGTGAATGTATATGGATTCTTAGAGCTGTCATCTCACTTGTTTTTAAGTTACAACACCAAACGGAATTTTAATCAACCTTCCTGAGTCAGTTAAATACAAAGTTTGGATGTAGTCCAAGACTTATAGTTTCTGTTATTTATTGAGTTTTCTGCAATGGACATTTTAATAATGGGGAAACAATTATAGTGACTCATGACAAGTCTTTATCTTGCAGGTGAGAGAGTAGAATGATTTAAATGCTCTCTTCTGTCAGTTTCATCTGTGACATGAGTAGATCAATGTGTATGTTCTTCAGATTCTGAAGAGTCTTGGTTCAGCAGAAGGACTGGGCTTTGTGTGTGTGTTTACTGTCAGTCATTGGTCAAGTGGTGAATATCCTGGGCTCTTGTACTGACATTTTGGGAACTTTCTTGTCTTTTTTATTTTTAAGCAAACTAAGATTTGCTAGAGTTAGTGCTTATGTTAGGCTACACAATTTGAGAGGAGAATTGGTAAGATTTGGAAAGGATTTTTTAACGAAAGCCTCAGGAGAAGTGTTCACTTATCTTTTGGAGCGTGGACTGAATGGATTAGTCAGAAAGTGGTCGGAAAAATAAGCGCTTATTTTTCTTAGTGCTTATGTGAGGGCAGAGGACTGAAAGCAAGAACACAGGCATGTTGCCTAGGATCCAATTGGAGCATACTGCTAAGCATAGACTGTTTTTGATAAATGTTAACAATCCTCAAGATGATAAAAAGAAAAGGAAGATAAGCAATATTCTTTCTTTTTATAGGACCAATCGATATCATTTTGTATTTCAACCAGTTAACATGCAAAGAGGGGATTCCAAAGAGATATGCAAATATGTTTCCACAAAGAAATCCAACTTAGAAGCAAGAGATTTTAACGTCCTTGCTGGTCATGAGATCAGGGTTGTATCTCCAGTCAACTGTATCAGTTAGTATTGCTCTATATGTAAAATGACCTAATTAAAAAAACACACTTCCTTAGATGTGGAAAAGGACATAAGTAATGATTCAAAGAGGCTTTGAAAAGTAGGCAAAGCTACTGTAATCCATCAGAAATGTATTGATAATTTAGGGTATATTTATCATATCTTCTTTTCAAATGAGCTAAGGAGCCACAATGTTGCTTGGACTGTAAGGAAGAATTTATATAAGGTCTAATATGTGAAACTTGTCTTGACATTCAAGTAAAAAGATGTTTAAGGCAAATGAAAGTGCAGGCAAAAATAGGACTGGGGAAAGGGATGAATCACACAGCCAGAGCTGTAAAGACCGTCAGAAGAACAAGATGGATGAGGGCAGCTTGAGAGCTAAGTTGGGAGCCTTGGAGTCAAATGGGAGATGCTATTTCTCACCCAAGCATCCCAGGAAGGATTAAGAGTCCAGGATTGGAATCATAAAAGTCTCTAAGTATGATACAAGGTCAGTTAAGAATGAACTAAAACTTGGGCAGGGTGAATATTTGAGTATAGACGTTGAGGGTGGAGATAGCAGAATAAGAACAAACTGCAGAAAAACTACCCAGTGATTTTTGACAAAAAGTGGTGACAGTACTATGAATACCTGGCAATGAAATAAGCAAACCTGTGAAGCACGTTCACTGTGAACTGGATATCAGCTTGTCTGAGTCTGGTGAGACAAAACACACACACAACATGACACATGAAGCAAGTTTATTACTTACAGATAGGCAGGAAGGGACAACAGAAGTGTAGAATTCATTGCAAGTCAGTCAGTCCCCCAAGGCTTAGGAAAGCTTCCTGTGGAAGATGGAGTCTCTACTTCATGTGCCCTACTTGTACTCCAGCTAAGGGACCCAGGAAAGCAGCCCTCACTAGGTTTTATACCCCAGGGTTGCTAGACTCACTGGGCTAAAGCACTGAAGGGCATCCTGTTTCTGGGGGACTGGAACAGAGCCCAGGATGTGCTGGCCAGTATCTCCCTATTTCAGGATGTTACATTCTCAGCACACTGTATCGCTATTTTTGAGAAATACAAGTGAGAAAGGAGGGACCAGCACAGGGCCAGTCCAACGTGCTGAGAGCTGTCCTGCCAAACCTACCAGATCTAATGGACTTACCAACTTGACTCTGTGTCCACATGAGTGTGAACCAGGAGGTAGGTCCAGCATTCAGTCTCACCATCAACTGGGGTGTAGCCACACCCCACATGCTGGCTAAGAAGGGAGACCAGGAAGTGGGCATGGAAACTATAGCCCTTGCTTACTTCACACTTCCCTGGAATCTAAGGAGCATGATAACTCTGTGAGCATTCTTGAAACTGGAATTTCGTCAGGATGATATTTGTTAAACTTTGTTAGTTTCCAGTAGTGAAAATTGTTGGAAAGAAAAAGAAAAGCATCATTTGCTTGTTTCAGGGACAGGTAGTATGGGAGAAGTGGGGTAGAGCAGGGTGTCTGTCTCAGTCTATAGGGAGAATAGGGGGAGAGAAGTGTCTACAACAGTGATTCTCAATGTGGGTGTGGGGTATTTTCCCCATAAAGGAACATTCAGTAATGTTTAGAGACATTTTTTTATTATCTTGACGGTGGGAGGACATGCTACTGACATCTAGTGGGGAGAGGCCAGGGATGCTACTAAGCTACACTGCACTGGACTACGCCTCCTATGGACCCAACAAAAGATTACTGGGTTCGAAATGACAACAGTGTGGAAGTTAAGAAACCCTGGTCTAGAGGAAAGTAGATAGTTGAGCTGAAAACAAGGGAAGTGAATGAGTCTCACCACCAGGCCTGGTGTGAGAAATGGGTGAACTGGGACCCAGTGGGAGGGGAACTGGTACAAAGAAAATAATGTCCCAGGGGTGGGAGTAGGGTGGTGTAGAATGGAGTGGGGAGTATTTGGAGGAACATCCTACATTCCTTAACAAATGTATCTGGAGGAGAAGCCAACATATGTTACTTTAGAGGGGGAGTTAATCTTTTCCCAGTTCCTTTTCTGGAGAGATTTGTGGTCAAAATAATTCTTGTCTACTTAGCTTGCTTTTACCGTCTTCAGAGCCAGAAGGAAGAGATAAGATCTACTTTTTCTTTTAGTTCTCCTCTATCTTGAGCAAAATCTTTGATTAACACTGTTCCTCCCTTTAGCTATGTTTGCTTCTGTATTTCCTTTAATGGCCACTGAGTGTTTTATGCTTAGTGCCTCTAGTTTCTCCTAGCACAGTCTGTCCTTACCTTTCCACTCAGCCTATTCACTGAAGTTCATCGCCGTTCTCCACCCTGCTCCACCCAGGCTCATTTGAATAGTTCTTACCCTGATTGCTTCTCTTTGGCAGTTGGCACTGTTGTTTACACTTTTTTTTTTTCTTGAAATTCTTACCTTTCTTTATTTATCTACACCCTTCTTGCTCCTCTTTTTCATCCCCAAATCCTTCTCTTGCGTCTTTCCTCACTCAGTGCTTACTCCTGGTTCCCATAGCTATAGCTCCTGTCCTACTTTCTTTAACATATTTTGCTGGCAATGTCACTACTTCACCCTCCTCCATCAACTCATTATGGAAAATTCTTTTATCTAAAACCATTAGTCCTGTTTTTCCTAAGTTACAGACTGTTAGTGCCAGCCTACTGAACAATTCCACTTCACTTCCATGCCATGATATCAATATATTTGAGTACAAAGCTTATCATATCCTTTTTCTTCAACTACTGGAAAGTTACATGATACCTTTATGATGACCCAGAGAAGGGCAAACATAGCAGCTCCTGCCTATAATTCCAGCACTTTGGGAGGCTGAGGAGGGAGGATCACTTGAGCCCAGGAGTTTGATACCAGCCTGGGCAACAGTGAGATCTCCGTCTCTAAAAAAAAAAATTATAAATTTAGTCAGGTGTGGTGGTGCATGCCTATAGTTCTAGCTACTCAGAAGGCTGAGTGGGAGAATGGCTTGAGTCCAGGAGGGTCAGGCTGCAGTGAGCTATGTTCGTGTCATGGCACCCAGCCTGAGTGACAAAGTGAGACCCCTTTTTAAAAACAACAACAAACAAACAAGCAAAAAGATGCCCCAGAGAAAAACTCCTCTGACTTATATCTGATTTCTTTCCTTGGCACATGCTTTTCCTGTATCTCCTTACTTGCTTTTATCTCAAGACTTTGTTTTTCTGCTCCAGTAGGAAGATTCCTTTTGTCCTGTTAGGGAACACCCATTACTCACCATGTTACTTCTGCACAAAGGTCTCCGTTTAGTGACACTGTACTTTCTCATTTCACCCACACAAGTTTATTGTACATGAAATTTCCACTTTGGTTAGTCTGGATTTTGCAGTCTCTCACTATTGTGCTGGCTCACAACTCTTACAAGGTCATTCTTTTACTTTTCACTTAAGCCTTGCTATGCTATTATCTTCTAGGTAATATTGATGTTTAGGCAAGAGTCTCCACTTCCTTGGGTCAAAGGGTGTAAGCTATGGAAATTTCTGCTCTGAAGTAGAAACTAGTGGGAAAATTTGGGGGGCATGGAGGCCTTTTGGAATGTTCAAAATCACATCATGCTGGCAGCTGCCCCGTGTAAGCTTGACCATAGCACACTCAGTGCTACTTCTGTTTAAACCTTCCGCTTTGTATGGCCATTACTACCCTACCAAGCGGGAACAGTGAAGTCTTGAAAGCTTGTCAATTAGGGCAAGAGCAAAGGATGGGAGATGGAGAGAAGTAGAAGAAAATTAAACCAAGTGCCAGGGTTTCCTTTTTCTAGCTATTGTGCAAATAATTTAATAAGCTTTGTGTGCTTTACTTTAAATACAGTTTCGAAACTTGCAAGAAATGAATTTTTGCAAATCAAGTTCTATTTCAAACATAGTATTTAAAATTCACTCTGGTAAATTCCATTAGGTTGCAAGGAGAGCTTAAAAAAACCACACTTTCATTTCAGAAAAGCTGTTCCTTTTAATATCAGGTTTGTTTGCATTTACTCCACATTTGATTTCATAATCACAAAGCCAAGAAAATAGTTTCTGTTCTGCCACTGGTCAATAGCAATATTAAAACTGCCTGCTTGAAGCTGGCCCAAAAAGAATGTAATAATCTGATATTTCTTCTGCTTACTTTTCTGTGTTGAAAGCCTTGATGAGCAATTTAGGTTAAAATAGTACTCTGTAGCCCAAATTAGCCACACTATACCAAATCCATAGCAGATTTTCACTTCTCTTTGTGTCATTATGTTTTATTCTTTAATGCCATCCAGTTTCTTTTCTACTCAGAAAAAAAAATTATTGGAAGCTTTTTTCTTTTTTTTTTTGCTTGACATTTCTAGAGGTAAGTAAAGGAAATTACTGAGTGCAATGAGAACGATGTGATATGTGGGATTGTATTTAGGATACAGTGGGTAGGCATTTACCTTTGTGTTTGGTTAGTTCACGAAGAGGGTTATGAACAAAGTCAGAAATTCATATAATTTAAAAAAACACATAATTTCTGTTTTTCCTGGCATTTTAACTATGTTTCTTGAAACACTAATTATGGGGGGGGGGGGGATCAAGCTAAAATTTCTTAGCTGGTGACAACATTGGGTTTTTCTTAGAATTGGCAGAAAAGTTTAGTAAAGATATTTAAAACATCTATAGTAATTCAGTTTTATTGAGATTTTAATGTTATAGAATGTCAGAGTAGATCCTGTTGTTTCTGTAGGTTGATATTTGGCAGGAAAAATCCCCACCACATTTCACCAAATGATATAATAAAATTAGACACTTTTTGGTTTGATTTGTTTGTTTTCCACTTCTGTGGCATATCAGTGTTAGAGGTAACATTTTATTCATCTCGAAAAGTGCTATTTAAAAGGCAGGTGAAATTCCATTACTGCCAATTTATAGAAGCATGAATTTCATAATGGCAAAAGCAAGGCCTAATGCAGCCAGCAGGGAGCCCTGTTTTCTGGCTCTTTCATCTTGCAGATAATGTCACCAAAGTATAATTTTGCTCTTTTGCTTAGAAATTATGTAGTGTACTCAGGGAAAGTCCACAGAGTACAGCATGAAGGCTTGGGATACATTTACCAAGGTCCGTAAAACAAGTGAAAAGAAATGCCATCCTGAATCATCAGGATTTGTTTCATCCTATATTTTAAAATTATTATGATAATAGCAAGCCTTCACTTGCATAATAGAGACATAGGTGATTTTCACATGGGATTTTTTTCTAATGTGAAAAGTTCAACTCTCAGTTTCAGAACTGTTCCTTTTCAGGTGCCCGTGAAAACCTCTGTGGGTAATTATTTGCCAAGTGCTGACAGATTTTCTCATTTCTCTCCCTTTCAGTCCATTCTTCTTACAGAACACCAAATAACCTTTTAAATATTTAAGTCAGCTCCTGGCATTCTGATTAGAAACATTTCAATGGAATTTTGTCCCATTCAATTTAGAATAAGAGTCACATTCCAAACCATGCTCCACAATGCTCTATACCAGCAGTACTCACTCATTTTGATTTCAGGACCCCTTTATATTCTTAAACATTATTGGGGTTCCCCAAAGTACTTTGTTTACATGAGTTATATCTATTGATAGTTATTATATTAAAAATTAAAGCAAAATTTAAAAATATTTGTTAATTCACCTAAAAATATCAGTAATATACAATATACATAACATAGTTAATAAAAAACGACAATTTTCAAAATAAAAAAGTATTGAAAATAATAGTATTTCCTTACATTTTTGTCAACTTCTTTAATGTTTAGCTTTACAGAATTTGGGTGAATTCTCACACCTAGTTTTTCATTTAATTTACTGCAATCCCATATGTCCTTTGCCTTGAATGCTCAGGTCCATTTCACTCAGTCTCCGCAGATGGGTCTCCCTTTTCCATTCACTTATGTAGTCACTCTTCTTTCCATTACCCTGTTTTACTTTCTCTATAATATTTAAAACCATGTAAAATGATATTATCTGTATTTATGTTTATCATCCATCAGTACCCACTCAATTGTAAGCTTCACTTAGGCAAGGACCTTGTCTTATAAACCGTTGTGTATTAGTTTTCTATAGTTGTCTAACTACTCCCAAATTCAGCAGCTTAGAACAGCAGAGATTTATTATCTCCCAGTTTCTGTGGGTCAGGAACCTGGATGTGGCTTAGCTGGGTTCCTCTGGCACAAGACCTCTCCTGAGGTTGCAGTCAACTTAGAAGGAAAGATTTGCTCTTGAGCCCATGCCTGCAGGCTTAGATGATCTGCTTTCAAGCTAATTCACATGGGCCAGGGATGCCTGCCTATATGGTAGCAGACTTTCTCCAGGGTGAGAGGGCATCCAAAATGGAAGCCACAGTATTTTCATAATGTAATCTTGGAAGTGACACCCCACCCCTTTTGCCATTTTGTTTATTAGAAGAGTCACTAAGTCTAGCCCACACTCAAGGAGAGGGGATTACAGGATAAATAATAAGGGACAGAGGATATTGGGGGCTGAAGTGCTACCTAACATCAACTGTATCCTGAGGACACATATAGCATCTGGTACATAGTAGGTGCTTAGTAAATACCTGTTGCATGAGCATAGTGCCCATGAAGTGCTCAGAAGGTTTGGTTTGGCTTTCTGAGCAGAAGTGGGTCATTTGCCTTGGAAGGCTGTTAAAATCTATGGTATTATTCAGGGTTTCTCTAGTATGTTGTGTTATTTAGGTAGTTGGTATAAGCTTATATAGAAAGGAAAATACTAATTTCTTCTATGGGATAAAAAGACTTGTTGCTGGTGCCTTCTGAGACTTAAAGTAAGAAAATGGTTGAATATATTAGTACCAGACTGTGATGTGTTCCTGCAAAGGAAATAGAAAGAATAATATTCGTTTCACCCATTCTTCTTCTTATATAACATTTTATCATCTAGAGAGATTGCACTCTTGTGGGGCCATTGTTCTCTTCTGATATCTTCGTTTGACATCCCCAGGGCAAGGAATACATTGAGTTGTCCGGTTGGCTACATTTGTTCTAAGATGTAGTAGTTGCAAATTCATTAATGTTATACATAAATAATTGTAAGCATTTTCTAAAAAATGCAATATGGCTGAATTTTATTTTATGACATAGAACTGCCATATGTACTTTTATATTGTAATACTATTTTAGGTCTTTTGATGGAAATTGTAGCTGGTTTTCACTCTTAGTCACTATATAATAACTTTTCTTACACTTGTTTCTAGGACTGTACACATTGATCAATTTTTAGTATGAATCAGTCCTTCAAATGTTTTCCTCTGTGATGCTTAGCTGGGAGGATTTGATAATTTCAATAGAGAATGAGAATGAAGGAAAAGATACTGTCAGTGAATTAGAAGTAAGTCTGGGCTGGGTATCTGGTCAACAAAGGGGTGACCTAGGAACAATGTAAGCCTGAAAAAGGCAGGTTTCTAAATCAATCGAGAAAAAAGGGGCTGGAGTATTGAGAGACCAAATACATTGATTTTACTGTTTTGCCTGGGGGTTTTCAAGTGTAGATAATGTAGACATCATGGATAGAGGTTTTTTCTAGCAGGCCTCTTGTGATGATGGGGTGACCCTTTGGGATCTCTCCAAGTGCCCTAACTTAGGCAGAGTGATGTGATGTAAGAACACAGATTTTGGTGTCAGACAGATCCGGACTTAATTCTCTGCCCTGTCATTTTTGACTGTTAGTGGAGGACATAATTCCTATACTTTATAATTGTTGAAAAGATCATGTGGGAAAATACTTGTGACACAAATGCCTGACATATACACTAGGTGTTCAATATTTGTAGCCCTCTAGCCTCAGCTGAGATTTGGCAGAACCCACAAATCTCCCTAACATATTTTCAGTTAGAGAGTTCTTTTTTGTGGACACATTCAGATTTTAATCAAGCCTATATTTGCAACCCAACAAGAGCTCTCCTTAAAACAAAGAAGATGGCCAAAGTTGGGTATTATTCTATTTGCTACTTACAGTCTCTGTGTATTAAAAATATTCCCAGGGAGGTATATGTATGACAAAATCCAGAAAATCTCAGATTGCCCAGCATGGGTGGTCAACTCCACAGTTAAAGTTGTCATCAAACATCAGGCGTTTTCACAGATTATGGAAGTGTTTTGAATAAAACCTCTAAGTGCTATAAGGAGAGAAGTAGTCCCAGAGAGTGAGAATTGATAATATATGGACAAATTACTGAGAGTGTTGTGGCGTCTTCAGGCTGTCTCATTGTTTCAGCTCAGTGAATCTTTAAGTTTCATGAGACAGTGTTTTCCAAAAGTATTTTGAGTAATTGGGTTAGTCTTTATGCTATTTAACAAACATATTTATAATTCTTAGTTATAATATATTTTGAATATATAAAGAACAGACATCCATTTACTCACCCCACACTCAGATTTAAGAAATATTCACAGTTTGCCTTATTTTTATATTTTTATGGGCTTTTTTTGTTTGTTTTTTGAGACAGAGTCTCAGGCTATCACCCAGGCTGGAGTGCAGTGGCACGATCTTGGCTCACTGCAACCTCTGACGCCTGGGTTCAAGCGATTCTCCTGCCTCAGCCTCCCGAGTATCTGGGATTATAGGTACCTGCCACTGTGCCCAGCTAATTTTTGTATTTTTAGTAGAGACGGGGTTTCACCATCTTGGCCAGGCTGGTCTTGAACTCCTGACCTCATGATCCACCTGCCTCAGCCTCCCAAAGTGCTGGGATTACAGGCGTGAGGCACCGCACCCTGCCTGGGCTCTTTCTTTTTAAATTAAATTTGTGTTATTGCTAAAACTTCAGTCTCATCTCTTCTCCCACCACTTCACTACATTGAAATTACATGTTCTTTTCCATCATGTTTTTGTTTTGGATTACAAATGTGTATATCCATGAAGAATGCATAATATTACTTTGTGTGTTCTTTTAAAATTACATAAATGGTATCACATTACATATAGTATTTTGTACCTTATTTGATCCACAATGCTTTTTAAAAAACATTTGCCGTGTTATGGCATTATTTAATTTAAACTAACATGTAAATTTTATTATATGAGTGAACTATTATTTATTTCCCCATTCCCTACTGATGAACATAATTCCTTGCTTATTTATAAACAATGCTATATAAATATCCACCTATATGTCTCCCTATGCACATGTGACAGAGATACTTTAGGTTACATTCTTATTGTTTTTTTGTATCAATAAAGACTCAAATCTTTATTCCTCTGTAGAAGTAGTATACAGTCACATCCTTGCCAAGGTCTCATGGAGAGCAGAATTTACTTCCCTGCTCTGACTTTTGGCTTGGCCTTGTGGTTTGCCTTGGCCAAGAGGATGTTAGCAGATGTGATGCAAGCATTTGAAATGTGTTTGGGTATTTGAACATGCTTTTATGCTCTCTGCCATCCCCATGAGAGAATGCCTTGGGTAATCTGCTGAGCCCAAAATGAGGAAAGACAGATTTGGAACCCAGAACAGATTTGGAATCATCCCACAGCTTTATGTCAAGCCTGGCCATGCCTGGACTTCAGCTGAAGCCTCCTCACCTGCAGATAAAGGAGTAAGAAATAAGTGTCATTGTTCTATAACACTAAAATTTGGTGATTGCTTTTTCTATAGCAAAAAACTGACTAACACATATTATAAATTTTGTTAGGTATTACAGCATGCAATGTATTTATCAGTATTGTTCCCTACGGTCAAATAATTGTTTCAACCATATGAATTTTATCCATTTTTTGGTAAAAGAGAGATTTTAATTTCTTATTTAATATATCTTTTATAATGCATCTGGAAACCATTAGTTTTCTTTTATGGTATTTTATTTCTGCAAACCAAATATAGGTGTTCCAAAAAGAAAGTATCTAATATGAGGAAAGTTGTAATTTCTTCCACCAATAGTCCCATACAAAAGAAATCCAAGACAATTGTGGGTTAGGACCTAAGGATTGGCTTATATAATTCCTCAGTTACCTAAAGGTCCCAAGTATTTTTAGTTCATGACATAGTTTACTTGGCACAAGAACTAGAATAGCAAAGATAAACTCTATCCATATTGTGAAACTATTAATATGGCTAGAAAAACCATCCACTTTAGTGTGTGGTTGATGTACCTTTGGAGAGAAAAATATCATCTAGAGAAATTTTACGGATAAAAATATTTCTCATACCACAGAGGACAGTGTTTCTGAAATGTGAGAAGGCATTTTGAATACTGGGTTTCCTTCTATACATAGGTAACTGATGCTATCTTAGGGGCTTACAAGATGGAACTTATGTGTATTATAAGTATGCAATTACTTGCCTTTAGAAACAAGAGATTTTCACCTAAAACTATACCATTCAGACCAAGAAAAAGAAATAGATAGGTGAAAGCCATTATTGATATTGAAAATGGACTGAAATTGGATTAGCTACTTTTGGATTTCCTTACTAGAACTCATGTGAAAAATAGAAACTAAGTCCAATGAATCATAAGTCATCTAGGAGGCACGTTGTAAGGAATTTCTCTGAAGGGACCATTCAGGCCTGTGAATTCTTGTCAGTAAATCATAACTTCTTAGACACTTTCAGGTCAGAGGAAACTTGGTTGGAAAGAGATGAAGCTGATCCTGGTCATTTTTACTTTCTTGCTGTAGTTGAGGAAAATAATATTTGTTTAGGTGGCTGTCATAGTTTCATCTTTTAGACTCCTGAACTAATAATAATAGCTATCATTTATTGAGTACTTACTATGGTTCATGGCCCAGAAACTGTGCTCTTGTTTTTTTTTTTTTTTTTTTTTCAAAACATGATCTTCACGCTCAAAAGATAGTGAAACTGAGGCACACAGCAGTCACATTGCTGGTAAGTAAAAGAGCCTAGAATGAAGCCACATCTGTTTGGCCCTTGGCTGTCTGTACTCATTGCCCCCTCTGAATGGACAACATGAATTCAGTGTTTGTTACATGTGAAGAATTACATAATATTGTAAAATGTGCAGACCAAAAATGTCTATTTTTAGTTTTTTTTCACATTTATTTGAGAAAAATTACAGTATACCACTCTTTACACCTTTGAATTGAAATGAATATTTCTCTCTCTTATAACAGTATATATATGTGCAACTGCTTATTGTCTAAGAAGAAAGAGCCTTGAGTGTGGTGACATTACTCTTTAAAACTTTGAGAAGGAGATTCAGAAAGAAATTTGCTGAAGGGGATTCCCTGGCTTTTAATGTTAAATATAGCAGAATTGTTTATTGCCTGGATCCGAACTTTGCTTCCACCATCTCCAATTTTGTTCAGCTTTGAGGCAGAGAAAATGGTCTTTGGGAAAATGGGCTTATTTTCTGGCCTGGAGTGGTCATGAGGCTTGGTTCTGACCTGGGTACATTTCCTGGGGGAGCTTGGGAAAGATTTCTTTCCCCAGTGAGAGACAGCTATCGCTTCCTGTGCTTTTTGTCTTTGAAATTCTGGTGGAAACATGGTATTTGGAGCTTCTGCAGCCACCTTGAGATCATGAAGATCTAGAGAATTACAGAGATGCAGCTTAAAGTTATCTGATTATTGACACTGGGAGAGGGCTGGAAATGTAAGCTACTGATCGAGTTTGCTGTTGAACATGATCATTTACTTTCCCATTCTAGTTGTTGATAAAAACTATACCTCAACTCTGTTTCTTAGATGTTTATATAAAAAAGCTCCATCTTGTATTCATTCATATATCAAATTTGATTCTCTAGGTAACTATAATATATGATATATACATTTGCTATGAACTTTTGCACAATAACCCAATTAAATACTGTATTTATTGATAACCAGGTTATCAGACTTTTAGTGGTCTAATAACTGTACAATCTTATGTGATAATAAGTAATGGCAAATCATTTGATGTGAATTTTTCCACAGAGCTGGTATCCTAATTTTATTTTGGAATCTAGTCCCTTGAGTCTTACAACCAATTATGTTCAGAATTGCTAACTATGTTTTCAAGTAGTCTTGACACTACAGGAGCATACTTAAAGATGACCTCTCGACTAATCTCAGACCTGATTGGGACCCTTTGCCTTTTTAGGAACCAGCGCTTTGTCTTTGCCTGGGGAAGCTTAGGCAATAGTCAATACTTATTAAACAAAGTTAAGCAGAAGTAAACCCAAGCTCAACTTATGGAAGATATGAGTCATATTAGCAGATTTGGGGTGGGGGAGAGAGTATGTGTGTTTTAGATTATATTACTTAAAAGAAGAACCTGAGGCAGGGATCTCGGTATACGTGAGTTAACGAGGAAATGCTCCTCAGGAAAAATCTGTAAGGAAGTGAAGGCAGCAGAATTGGCAAAGAGGAGGTGTTGAGCAATGATATGGTCTTGGATAACATCCAGCCTTGGCCAACATCCAGCCTTGGCCTGATTCGCGGGGCTCTGGAGTATAAGTGGTTCCACCCGGAGCTGTCCGGTCTCCAGGCGAGAGGAACCTGCTCTGCACTCTGTGTTAGCCAATCATTGGCCATCCTCAGGGGTGGGCGTGGCATGGTGATAATGGTGATGTGATTTTCCAGGCATCTCCAGCTGAGGGAATGATCTAGAGATGGTCACAGGTATAAGCTATTAGCTAGAGCAATTTCAGCAGCTAGTTGGTGAGCTTATCAGTCCACAAAGGTTATCTGAGAGGGGCAACAACTTCTACTGCTGTTAGTTTACCTTTGGGTGTAAACCTCAACTTTGAGAAGAGTTAAATTCAATTAAAAACAAATTTGTTGGGTGCCTACTATGTGCAAAACAATATGTTGGGGCAAAAGAGGAACACAACGTGAAAGATCTGTTGCCCTCAAGAAGAAAAAACTATCAGCAAGGTATCTCTTCCTGAGGCCGGTCTTCCTCAGCAGGTTTGGTAAGTTGTGATTTCCTATGAAGCTCTACTCTCTATACTGCACTATTCCTATAAAGATAGTCAAATACATTTTAAAATACATACTTTAAAATTAGATATAGGTAAATTCTGTCCAAGGTTATTTCGACTGCTTGAAACTCATTATGAATATAAAAGAACTGACTTCCAAAGTTTAGACCCCTTCCACTCATGTAGAAAGGAAGACATTATATACAACAGCTAAAGGAAAATTGAAATTAAGCACAAATATTTGAGACCTTTATTTGGTTGTACCTTTGCTATTAGAATTACAAAAGCTATAAAAAGGAATCCTGTGTTTCTAGCGGTCAGCATTTGCAGACTGGGGTATTAAATGGAAAACAAATTATGTTTTCAGGCTTTATGAAATATAGTTTGACTTCTCAGCTTTACTGAAAATGAAGCCCCTGTTATTGTATTATTTTATTCATCAAGAGATGTATAATAAAAGCGTTCTAAAGAAACAAAATGAATGCCCACTTTAGTAAACATAGGAAAAATCATTTACAAGGTATGACTCTTTAATTCCACCTGGAATTCATAAATTCAAGAGAAGTATATTTAGAATTTATTTCTTGACAGAGGAATTTTTATTTGAAACAGACCTTTTAATTTCTTTAGGATGTGTTGATAACTACCCCACTCAGAAAAATACCTAGATCAGGGGATTCGAGGATTATTTTGACTGCCTGACAGAGATGACCTACAATCAGATTTAATTATCTCCTTTTCACCAAGAAAATGAAGTGGGTCTATCCCTGCTATTTTTGTTTCTACTTCTATACAAACCTTTTTTTCAAGGCTGCCTTTAGTGTACATGTGGCATCTACTGGGTGCTGGCTCTGTCCTAGCATCCCAGATCTAGCAATGGACAAAGAGGCATGACTGTCGTTATTGTGACATTGCTAGTGTAGTAGAAACAACAGGCATTGACTCATTTTCAAGCATTAATTTGGTGATTATAATTGTACAAAGTGCTGTGAAGGAGCTTGTGGTTTTGAAATACATGGTGCTCTTAATCTTAACAGTACAGAACAGGGCAAGCTTTGGCAGAGGAAGAGGAAGGATGGCCTAAAGAGAATTTGCCCCAATCTGAACCTTCCCTGGGATGGCCCTGATTACTGCATCCCTGTGTTGAATCGAGGAGTTTTGTTTGAAGAGTAATATTGGTTGTGTCTGTGACTGGGCTTCTACAAATGACATTTGGAAAATATGGGAATATCAGGACAGTGGGAATGGAGACAAGGAAAGCTCAGAAGTTTCTCGTTTTCATGCAGTAACCTAAAAAAAAAAAAAAAAAAAAAGTGAAATAACATTTCTATAATAAAACAGACTGTTCATGACTATTTTTACATCAGTATTTTAAAGACATCTTTGTTTTCAACCAGATTAAGGCTTTATACTATTTTGGAATTTCATTGAGAGTCAAGGTCAGAAATACTCAATTCTTCAAAATGAGAAAAAAGTAAAAAGTAACAATAATTTTTGTGTAAGGACACAGCTTTAATTATTTTGTCTCCCAATTTAGTTCTGTGATTTAAAGGTAACTGGTGAATTAGATGAGAATATGCTCCATTTAACCAGAAACCTAGTGTTAACATATTCAGGTACTAATTTATCTTCGTGTTTCTAGAGCCTTTGCTGCTAATTCAAGGCATTATAATCAAATCCTTAGAAATTTTGAAAGCATTAGTTTTGTACATTTTTGGATGAAAATGTTATTGCATGTTCAGTGTTAAAAATTTAGAATATTCAGAATTCACCATGAAAATAAGAATAACCTGTATTCATTTTTTTCTCTGCTTTTATATACCTGTTTGTTTGGTATACCATGAAAATCTTTGCAAAAATGCTATTAGCATGTAATTTATATTGGGAAGTGGTTTTAGGGAACAAGCGTGAGGGACTACGAAGAGTGAGACTGGGAAGGAGAAAGTGTCAATCAGGTGACTGCAATCATGTGTCACTTAATGGTGAGGATATAAGACACGTGTGTTAGGTGATTTCAGCATTGTTCAAATGTCATAAAGTGTACTTAAACCTAAATGGCATAGCCTAATACCCACCTAGGCCATAGGGTATAGCCTATACCTCTTAGGCCACAAATCTGTATAGCATATACGTGTACTGAATTCTGATGGCAACTGTAACACAATAATAAGTATTCATATATCTAAATATAGAAAAAGTATAGTAAAAATATGGTATAATAGATTAAAAATGGTATTCCTGAAACCATGTGCCAAATAGTTAAATAAATGAATGATAGACATTCTTGAGGCAGGATGGCAGAAAAGAAAAGATACAACTTGTTGAAACAGTGAAACTCTCTCCCTTCTGAGATAAAAGAACTGGCTGTAATTTGTCAGAACCAAGGTGGCTGACTTGAGTTTGTGCAGAACAAGCTTGTTGATGTTACAGCCTGAATTTACGCTGCATGTTTCTTACTAATTCCACCCTGAATTTGCACATTCAATCCATAAGGTAGCATGAAGAGATAAGTGTGCATACTTAAGGGCTTTCCAGACCTCCCCCTTCCTTCCACCAATGATCTGCTAATCTCAAAATCCACCCATTAAACCTTTTCTAATAAAATTACTGCCTTAAAGCCAACACAGGGAGACAGATTTGAGCTAGACTCCTGTCTCCTTGGGAGTTAACTTTCAACATAAAGCTTTTCTTTTCTCAAAAACCTGGTGTCATAGTATTGGCTTTGAATACATCAGGCAGAGTCCCTTTTGCTCAATAACAGATAATACACCTATGTAGGACACTTAGCATGAACGGAGTTTGCAGGACTGGAAGTTGCTCTGAGTGAGTGAGCGGTGAGTGAATGTAAAAGCCTAGGACACAACTGTACACTACTGTAGAGTTGATAAACACTATACTTAGGCAACACCACATTTATTAAACTTTTTTCAATGATGAATGAATCTTAGCTTAATGTAACTTTTTTTACTTTATAAACTTTTAAATTTTTAAGCTTTTCGACTCTTATAATAACGCTTAGCTTGAAACACATTGGACAGCTGTAGAAAACGTTTTCTTTGTATCCTTATTCTAGAAGATTTAAAAAATTTATTATTTTTACTTTTAAAACTTTTTGTTAAAAACTAAGATACAAGCACACACATTAGCTTAGGCCGACACAGGGTCAGAATCATCAATATTATCGTCTTCCACCACCACATCTTGTCGTACTGGGTCTTCGGGGCAATGACACGCATGGAGCTGTCATCTTCTGTGATAACAATGCCTTCTTCTGGAATAGCTCCTGAAGGACCAGCTGGAGGCCCTCTGAGAAGCTGGGAGGAATGTGCCTCAGAATAATCTACCTGAGGGTCAGAAAAGGAGAGCAATTATATCCCTTGGTTCCTATACCCCTATGCTTAGGGGCTTCACTATGGACTATTAATTCCCTCCAATTCAGGCTCCTTCATGCATCCAACAGACCACATGGGTTCAGTAAGTGTCCCACAGCAGCAGAGAAACCCTGGGGCAGACAATGAGCGATAACTCCTTCCTTTAAATCCACTCCATTACAGAAACTTCACTATGGCAGCTGGCTACAAGATTTCCAAAAGACTTAATAGAGGAAACTTAGTAAAACAAGCAGGTTGTTGCTGCCATCGTTGTTCTGAGCCTACACTGGGTATTTATCATCTCCCATTTCTACCACCTGTTCTTGTTTCTCCCAGCTTCACCCAGCGCTTCAGCAGGCCTAGGTTTTTATCAGATATAGTGATCCAGACCTTCATTCCTGAGGGATCTGAGTCTTCAATGCTTTGCCCTTATTAATGCTAGGGCCCTTATTGGGCCATAAATTTTTTTAGCTCAAATCTTATTTAAACCTCAGGTTAACCCTGTGAGATGGGCAATCCTTGTTGTATCAGTGTTTTTAATGTCATTTTAATGTTCACTAAGGAAATACCAAGAGATGTCCTAGTGGGTTTCTTGGGTTTCAAATATGCTGTTTCCAGTTCCCGTTGTATAGTGGCAACTCTAGCACCTTATGGTATTTAGGGCCAATTATCTGCACCCCATGGTGATTTTTTTCTTTGCCTGCAATGACAAAGTCCATATAGTTGTCAGAACTCCAGGTTCAGTGGAACCCCGGCCGGGTCTCTTGAAGGAAGTATCTACTAGAGGATAATGTTGAGGGGACAGGAAGCACAAATTCTGCAAATGAGTCATGGAGAGTAATGGTGAGAGACCAATCCTATTTGCATCCTGTTTTCTCTGAAGTATTCCAGTTATGAACAACCTAGCCTGCTATATTGATCATTGATTCCATGCATATAACTTCATCTGGGAGGATGGTGCCCTGACCAAATAGTCTTCTCCTAGAACTGGCCCCTTAGTTGAGCCTTTAACAGGATATGAAATGGGCCATTTCATTGTCCTGTTAGCCTGTGGACATGTGTCCATTGTTGTATCTCCTTCACTGCAAATTACTGCTTTGAATCTTATGCCAGTGAATCAAGAATCTGCCAGCTCTCGGACAGCTGTTTTATATTGACCATAGTTCTAGAAAACCCCTGGTAGAGATGAGGGACATGCTACATCTGCATGCATTTTTTTCCCACAGCAATGGCTGTTGGCCAAAGGTGGGTCATAAGGGTGTGATGTAGAGTATAAGATGTGTAGAATATACTCTGTGTGTTGTTTTGTAACTTGCGTGTTTTTTTGAGAAAGTTTGTGAGTTTTTTTATTGTTTTAACCTGACCTTATTAGTTCTACTCATTTTTGGTTTTTAAAATTCATTAATTTCTGGTTTTACACTTATTATTTTATTTCTTTTGCTTTCTTATGGGATTGTTTGCCTTTTCTAATCTATTGAATGTAACGCTTAGATTTTCTTTTTTAAAAATTAACAAGTATTTGAGGCTATATGTTTTCTTCACAGGCTGTGTAGCATATTGGAGTTTTCTTGGTAATAATTTTCAACCTTTATTTCATTATTGTCCTTTTAAAAAGAAAAAATAAATTTATCATTAATAAAAAATCGTATAGTAAAGAATAAAATTTTGTTGAATAGGGTTGAGCTTTGGTTGACCACAAATGATTTTAATGTCTAATATTTTTCACTTCCCAAGAACCAATTTTCACCTCTTGGGAGATAATATACTCCCTATTGGGAATGCATCATTTAATAAATACTTCCTAAGCACTTTCAAATTTCATTTAAGTCTCAGATTAGCCCTATGAAATAGGCACAATCCTTGTTGTAATATAGTATTTTTAATGTCATTAAATAAAGACATTCTGTGATTTTGGGTTTCTTTTTTGACTAAAAGTTGCTTGACAGAGAGTTTTTTTCTTCAACGTTTTATTTTGAAATAATATCAAACTTTCAAGTAAGTTGCAAGAACAAAGAGCCACCCTGTACTCCTGAGTCAGTTTCACTAATTGTTCACATTTTACCACATTTACTCTATTTATTTATTATTTATTTATTTATTTTTATTTTTATTTTTATTTTCATTTTTTGAGACAGACTCTCGCTCTATTGCCCAGGCTGGAGTGCAGTGGCCGGATCTCAGCTCACTGCAAGCTCCGCTTCCCAGGTTTAGGCCATTCTCCTGCCTCAGCCTCCTGAGTAGCTGGGACTACAGGCGCCTGGCTAATTTTTTGCATTTTTTTAGTAGAGACGGGGTTTCACCGTGTTAGCCAGGATGGTCTCGATCTCCCGACCTCGTGATCTGCCTGCGTCGGCCTCCCGAAGTGCTGGGATTACAGGCGTGAGCCACCGTGCCCAGCCTTCCACATTTACTTTATCATTTATCATTCTGTCTCTCTCTTTGGCACCGCCCCCGGCACCAATCACTGCCCACAATTTCTTTTCTGAACAAATTGAAAGTGAATTGCAGTCAAGATGCCTTATTTCCTCTAATATTCAGTATGCAGTTTTTAAAGTAATCACTATACAACCCAGATAATCACATTATAACCAACTGAAAGAGAAAATTAACATTGACACAATTCTGCCATTTAATCCAGAGACCCTACTTACATTTTGCTAATTGTTCCAATAATACCCTGTAGCAAATAGGTGCAAGACCTAATCTAGAATTACATGTTGCATTTAATTATCATGTCTCTTTAGTTTTGTTTGGTCTACAATAGTTTTAGTATTTTCTTATCTTTTGTGACTACAACGTTTGTAAGGTACACGTTTTTTTTTTTTTTTTGCTTTGGTTGAATGTCCCCTAATATAGGAGTTCAGTATTTCCTCATGATTAAATTACATGTATGAATTTTTGGCAGGAGTATTACACAAGTACTCTGTTCTTCATGATGTATCAGATCAGGAGGCATACAATGTCAATTTGTCCAATATTTGGTGATGTTAAATTGAATCATTGGTTTAAAGTGTTATCTGTCAGTTTTCTACTGTGAAACAATTATATTTTCCCCTTTGTAATTAGTTAAGTACTTTATGTGGAGATATGTTGAGTTTATATAAATATGTTTGTCAGCAAACTATCTCCTATTACTTTTAGTATCCATTGTTGATTCTTGCCTGATTCAATTATTACTATGATGGCTGCAATTTTTAAATTCTCTTATTTCTTTAATATTTATTAAAAATATATATTCCTGCATATTTCTATCAGCTGGGATGCACAGATTGTTATTTAATGGATTGGAACACTTTATGATCACTATTTATTTTGTTGCTGAAATTGATACAATTTTGGCCAGTAAGAACCTTCAAGCTGTTCTTGTGTTTTTTATGACAACAACTGATCATTTGTAGAAAATCACTTTTATTATTTGGCCAATGGATCCAGAAGCCAGATCAGACACCAGTTCAATGCCTTCTGCAAGATGTGCTGGTGTTTACAAAAACTATGGGAGGCACATAATGTCTGGTTGTCTCTATTTTTGTCGTGTGAACATACTATATCTCTTAATTCATTGAGTTCAAAAATAATCATTATGCAGTGGTATAGGGCGTAACAGAAAGGTAGAATTTGAGATAATGAATTAGTTTCTTACAATCTCTGAAGGTGACCAATGACTATTTTTTAGTATCATTATAAACTTATGGCTTAAATATGTTTGGTAGATTTCAATTCATGGCAATTATTGTGTTTATTGAAGCTCATCTTCAACCAGTGGAAGTCTCTCCAAGTTCTTGAATCTTTTGATGTGACCCTAATAATCTTTGATAGTGGCTTCTTATCTGGCATGACAAAATATTCCATATTTATTTTCTATATTTCTTGTTCTAGGCCTGTAATCAGCCATTTGAGGCTGTGTCTCAATCTCTCAAAAAATTATCACCCCCCAGAAAAAATTAAAACGTTTTAATTAAGCAAAAATTAAATTAATATCTAATAACTAAAATTAAAGTAAATTAAATACTAAGGAATAAGATTTTTTTCAGGTTGGGTTGAGCTTTGGAAGATCACAAACAATTGTCAGATTTTTTTCATCTCCCGTAAACCAATTTTCTCCTTTTGGGGGCAATGTCACCCCTATTGAGAATCGTGCTCTAAGAAGCCCTAGTAGAAAAGATATTTTAAGACCACAATCCGAGCACTAGAAATACCTCAGTGCTATAGAGCTTTTACTGAATCCTTTACTTGTTAATTACATTTGTATCTGCTTTCTTCCACACTGAGAATCCCATAATTATTCATTAACTTTATTCTACATTATGCCTAACAAACTCATAACAGCAATGCTAATACTGCTACTGCCAACATGACTCCTCCAAACAATTAAAAATTTTCTCAGAATATGCTCTCCCTACCCTTCCTGTCCCTCTTCCCCCTTTAAAATGATCGCACCATCTATGTTGTCTGAACTTACAGCCATCAATACTAAACTCTCCCTCTCTTTTAATAGTAATTCAGTTTTAGTTTTATATGAACTTAATCCTTACCACTTAATCCTTGCTGTACTTAATCCTTACCTATGCCTTATGGTAATCTCTGGCCATTCAGGTTGTGTGAAGTTTGTTCTTGAGTAGATTCTAGTAGAAAGGCTCATGGGAACACTAATTCCCTGTTTGTTTTTTTTCCTACATTGATATCAATTTGTCTATGCCCTTAACATTTGAATGTTAGTTGGGGCTGAATGACATCCTTGACTCAGTTTCTTTCTCAGAATGTCTTAGCTATGTTCGTTCGGTCGTTCTTTTTTTTTTATTTTTTGAGATGCAGTCTCGTTCTTGTAGCCCAGGGTGCAGTGCGGTGGCCCCATCTCAGCTTGCTGCAACCTCCACCTCCCAGGTTCAAGTGATTCTCCTGCCTCAGTCCCTCGATTAGCTGGGATTATAGACGCCCGCCACCATGCCTGGCTAATTTTTTTTTTTGTATTTTTAGTAGAAATGGGGTTTCGCCGTGTTGGGCAGGCTGGTCTCGATCTCCTGACCTCGGGTGATCCGCCCGCCTCGGCCTCCCAAAGTGCTGGGATTAGGGGCATGAGCCACTGCGCCCGGCCTGTTACCTCATTTTCTTGTGTAAAAGGAAATGTATAAGAATTATGTAAAACAATGCCTGAAGATGATAATTAATGAGATGGCAATTTAGTTTTCTTTCCTCTATAAGTCACTTGTTCTTCTTTTTTTTAAATGCCTAATGGATATTTCACTTTTTCTTTCTTTTTTTTTTTTTTTTTTTTTTTTTTTTTTGAGACGGAGTCTCACTCTGTCGCCCAGGCTGGAGTGCAGTGGCCGGATTTCAGCTCACTGCAAGCTCCGCCTCCCGGGTTCACCCCATTCTCCTGCCTCAGCCTCCGGAGTAGCTGGGACTACAGGCGCACGCCACCTCGCCCGGCTAGTTTTGTTTTTGTATTTTTTAGTAGAGACGGAGTTTCACCGTGTTAGCCAGGATGGTCTCCATCTCCTGACCTCGTGATCCGCCTGTCTCGGCCTTCACTTTTTCTTTAAACTCCAGAGATTCTACTAGCATATGTCTTGTTGTTAGTAATTATGAACCTTCATATGTAGTTTAGGGGATTTTTTTTTTCAATTGATACAGGGTCTTGCTCTGTTGCCCAGGCTGGGATGCAGTGGCATGAACACGGCTCACTTCAACCTCCACCTCCTGGGCAAGCAATCCTTCTACCTTAGCCTCCCAAGCAGCTGAGACCACAGGAGTGAACAATCATGCTTGACTAATAAAACAAAAAATGTTTTTGTAGAGATGGGGTTTCACCGTGTTGTCCAGGATGGTCTCAAACTCCTGAGCTCAAGCAGTCCTCCCAGCTCAGCCTCCCAAAGTGCTGGGCTTACAGATATGAGCCACTGTGCCCAGCTGGGAAAATTTTAAGTAAAGTTTTATTATAGTTTTTAGTAAATGTTCTCAAATCTTGCTTAGGTTTTCTTTTTTCAGGGACTCCTATTATCAGTATGAATTGTCTTTGCTTATGCTGAATGTTTACCACTTTCTCTTAAATCATTTTTAACTCTGTCTTCATTGCTTTTATATTTTTGTCTTAATTACCTTTTAATTTTGAAAATAATCCTCCTTTTCATCTTATAATTCTCATAAGACATTATATACTATGTCTATTTGCTTTTCTGCTCCTTCAAGTTTATTCTTCATTACTAAAATTGTTTTTTAAAAATTTATTTTGAATTATTTTTTGAGCTGTCACTTTATTTGAGTTTTTTAGATTCTGATGCTGTTCTTTCACATCTTATACAATTTCTTAATATCTAATAGCTCATTCTGAACTAGTTTGTCTGATATGTAGGCACATTTTTCTGACATGCTTTCATTATTGGTAGTGTTTTTCTGATGCTTAGTCTTTTTTTTCTTCTTATATCAAGGCATGAAATTTGGCCTCAATTGTTGTCTCACCACATTTTTATGAGAAATCAGTTTTTCTAAACTTTTAAAAGGAGGCATGGGCCAGGATAGTATTTCTAACTTCTCATAGTTTTCCCTATTGTTGTTTTCAAGTATACTCAAACAAGATGGTGTCTTGCTTTCTGAGATTTCCTGGCCTCTTTCCATAAGCCCCTTCTCCTCGCCCTGCTCAGTTTGATGTACCCCCAGGAGTTTCATCTCAATGTGGGGGTTCTGTCCTAGAAGAGAGCTACAGCTGATCACTTCTGAAAGCTCATAGATTGAATTTCCATTCAATTCAAAGCTTACAACATACTTAATTTCTCTCACCTGTTTTAGATTTGGAAACCTGGCTAGTTTCCGCCTCTATTCTCAAATTGGCTCTCCACGCTTTCCAGTGAATACTGGTTGGCTATTTGGAGGCTCTCCCATTCTCAGGTTCCTCCTTTGCTCTGTGATTATTCTTTGCTTTCTCCCACACAGATTTGATACCATGCAGGTCTCTGGTGAGTGTTGGTGACTTGTCCTTATACATTTCCATTTTGAGTTTGGGAACATCTTATCTACTTTTGTCCTAAGCATTGCCAATGGTTTTTGTTTATTTGTTTACTTGTTTGTTTTTTTGGTTTTTACCAATTAGTTGCCCTTTCTTTTTCTGATGCCAGCATTTGGGAGTTTAAAAAACTGGCACTGCTATTGCCATTATTTTTCAGAATTCATAAAATTTTTTTTGACAATTACCGTCCATCATGCAGGCTGTGGCAATATTGCTTCTTACCTGAAAATGAGAAGATACAAATGTACGTCACAGATCTTTTTTTTTGTAGCATGAAAACAGTATTAATCTAACCACTTTGTTTGTGATGAAGAAACCAAAGGCCATGTTGGTTACTTTAATTATCAGTTTATATTCAAAGAGATCTGATAAGGAATGCATTTGGAATTTAATTTAGCAGCATACTTGAAATACTTTAGGACCTCCATATATTTTTATTGTGCATACTCAAATCAAATAGACATTTTTCTATGTTCCCTGAATCCATGAAGTTTGTATTAAAAATATGAAGTTATGTTCTTATTGACCATAACTCAAAATATTCCACTAAGCTTACAATGAAACAGTTTTTCATTATTTAGTTTCCTTCAAGCTGAGCTTGGAAATAAAGAGCTTTTAAAGACAAGAGGAGAAACACTGAAATAAAAACAATAATTAATTTAAAAGCCAGTTAATGCTTGTTTTGGGGGAGTACATTTCTTTAACTGGAGGTTTATCACTAAAAGTTCTTCCAAGTATGGCCTGCCATATTTGTTCATTTTAACAAAATTAAGATAATTAGAATAATGTGAGTAAGAGTTTTCACTTTTTGGTTTGGAGAGAAAAAGTAATTTTAAAACATAAAGGTCAACTTGCTGTTTTCTTTTTATTCTTTTTGGAGAAATGTCTCTTGCTAGCTGAATTTAGAAAATGAAATAATTTATCATCATTTTAACAATAAGTTACCTGAGCCAAGATTTTGGAATGGACATAAAAATAATTTTCATGATTTATTTGTACTTTCATTCTTTTCCTTTTTTTTTCTTTGAGACGGAGTCTCGCTCTGTCGCCCAGGCTGGAGTGCTGGAGCGCAGTGGCGTGATCTCTGCTCACTGCAAGCTCTGCCTCCTGGATTGACGCCATTCTCCTGCCTCAGCCTCCCCAGTAGTTGGGACTATAGGTGTCCGCCAGCCCACGCCTGGCTAATTTTTTGTATTTTTAGTAGAGATGGGGTTTCACCATGGTAGCCAGGATGGTCTCGATCTCCTGACCTCGTGATCTGCCCGCCTCGGCCTCCCAAAGTGCTGGGATTACAGGCATGAGCCACCACACCTGGCCTGTAGTTTCATTCTTTAATGATGCCTACTTCCCAGTTGGGTCATTTCTATAGTTATATGGATAGTTATAGTATTACTAAGCCAAGAAGAGAGAATCTGTGCTGAGGACATATTTATTAATTGGTCCTGAAAGAGTCCACATTTTCCAAGGACCAAAATCTTCAAGGAAAATTATGAAAACTGTTAAATGACCACTCAAAGAACACCATAGTAAATAATATACAGTAAAAAGGAATAGAAGAAGAGAGAAAAAAAGGAAAAATACAGGGAGATGTAATTGTGGAGGTCATTCTCCAGCAGTTTACAACTATTGGGCAAAACTAGAATGCCATTGATGTACTTCCATATTTCTCTTCCACAAGGGAGAAACACACACACACACACACACACACACACACACACACACACAGACCCACACCCCTGGAGTGATCTTTCAGTTTCAAAGCCACATTTAGATATAGCTTTTACGTATATTTCTGAGGGAAAATTTGGGGTGGGAAAAAGGAGGGAAAGAAACCTACTGGTTATACTAGAGATAGTTTACTGGAATTTGGGGACATTACTTAGAATCATATTTTGGCACGATCACTATAGCTGTCATTGATCAGGTCTTCTCAACTCAGAGACGTACGGGATTTTCAATATTTGCATTTTGTATTGCACATTGAGTTGTAATTATTTATTATATTGAAACCTTCCACAAATCATGATGCTGAGGCCTTAAGAAGTCTAATGTCTCTGTAGTGATAATGAATAAATTAATTATACTACTTCTATTGAACTGTGTCATAGAAACCAAACTTGTACAAAGGCAGGCTTAAACTTTCAGATCACAAGTCTGTATCAGCAAGTGTACTTTGATTGCAGGTAACACGAAAGCTGAGGGAAGCAATAGAGGAGATTTAATGGTTTATGTAACTGGAAGTCCCAAGTTAGGGCAGACTTAAGATTGATTTGATTCACCAATTCAAAAATGGCATGAAGAGCCCATTTTCCTACCGTTTTCCTTTTCTGCTTTCTTGGTTTCATTTTTATACTAAGGTGGAGTGCTGAAAAGGATGTTGAAACACTACAAAATGTTATGACTGCCAGCTACTCCCAGGATCACATGCTTCCTCATCCAAATCCAGACAGAGGGGGAGAGAGCTGGCTTCTCAGGGCTCTCTCAGAAATGCGTCCATCAGTTATTTCTGTTATGTTTGAGAAATCACGATTTTTCTAACTCTTTTTTATTATTAGTTGACATTCTACCTCAAAAGTTTTTCCTTTCCTTCCCTCCTTCCTTCCTTTATTTTTTGTCTTTCTTCCTTTTTTATTTCATATGGATTTATAGATTATCCGATGTATTATCATCTGCTATGATCATTATTTTAATGTTTTTTATATTTTAATGTTTTGGTCATATTTTGAGCACTTCTTACTTTCTGAAACAACGAGATGTTCTCAGCTCATCTTGTACTTTTCCTATCCTAGTCTTGGAATCAGTCATTTCTCCAAGGGAGTCCTATTCCTTTGAGTGGAGAATAGTGTTTAGAAATTAAGATCTAGGTGGCCAGATGTGCTTATTGCTACCGAGTTGTTATTAAATCTAGGCCCTCTATCAGAAGGTGGAAGAAGGGAGGGAGGAGGGAGAGGACCAGAAAAAAATAACTAATGGGTACTAAGCTTAATACCTGAGTGAGAAAATAATCTGTATCACAAAACCCCATGACACAAGTTTACCTATATACCAAACCTGCACATGTACCCCTCAACTTAAATAAAACTTAAAAACATTCTAGGCCCTCTTAGAAACTTAAATAAGAAACACACACACTCACACGATTTCTTAAAAGATTGATGATATCTTAACAAAAGTTTTCAGGGTCAATTTGCTATTTAGTTGTAGTTGAAAACGAAAGGCAGTTAATTGAACTTATGATTCTAGTTTGGCAAAATTTATGTAAAATGAACCATTAAATACCTTTAACCAATAATAGAATTTGAGACCCTTGAATGATATGTCTGCACTTAAAAACTCAACAAATGACCTATTTGTGACCTCCAGTCACTAAAGAACTAAAGATGAGACCTGGGCCATCGATGGTAACCAATAAAAACAAAGCTTTGCCTGTATCTATGTATCTATCTATGTATCTATTTTGGTATGTGACTGTGAAATAGATTTGAAATTATCATGTCCATTTTACAGATAGGAAATCAGTTACAGTCTTACTAGGATATGCTTTCTGATCATTAGTTCAATTTGTGTTTCAGTCTTTGCTGCTTTGTGAACAATGTAATTTTCCAGGACAACCCCATCATTTTAAGCAGTGAATACTTTTTACACTCTTTCTTTTGGTAACTGCAAATGTCTTGTCAAGGAGTCTAGCTCACTGAGGCTTTCAGAGGCTAGTTAGTATACAAAGTTGTAAAAAAAAAAAAATCTAATCCTGAAATTTAGGAGACTATATGCATCTTCCTGATAGGTACCTTAACAGTGTTTGTCAAGTTTAGGGTCTTCTACATGGAGTTAGGAAGGTTTCATAGCTTTCTTTCCAGGAACAGTTTCTGATTACTCATTGGCCTAATTCATAATTGTGTGTTCCAGTTTTAAGCTATAGGTGGTGCTTGGTATCAAGTCACAGGACATGCCCTGTGGTGTTGAAATTTGTTAGGAAGTTAGATATGTGGTTCTGTGGAAGTAAGAAATGGCATATATGAGTGATAAAATTAATCACGGATGCATAGGCTTCCTTTTTGAGAGAATTTAAAATATTTTAAATCCACAGGTACTCCTTTCAGTACAGAATCAGTTCAGGATAAAGTTGTAGAAGAATTTCTTCACTCCCTGTGGAGTAGGCTTGGACAGCCTACCAGAGGCAAAGCTGGCTTCCTGTATAAAAGGGAAAATATTTTTCAAAGTCTTGTATTTAGATCTTAAGAATTACCCAGCTGAAACTTTTTAGTTAAAAGCAGGGAGTGAATAATGTGCAAAAGGGTGGTAGAGAGATCCAGGAGATATAAGAAAGGTAGGTATTTATAGCTTTCTTTATAAAAGAAAAAATGTAAACTACTTGAACACTCTTAAAACACTTCAATCTACTTAACTCTCAGCATTATATTTCAGTGAGATTAACTTAGAAATATTCTTAAGTTCTATATTCAAAAGAAGGAGGAAAAAATAAATACACGAATTATGGTTGCCTTGTGTGTTAACTAAATTCATTTAGGGTGACTCTGTTTAGTAAGTATACATTACATCTCTAACAGGTACTATTCACAAGACATTAACTTTTTTATTTTAATTTTTGTGGGTACATAGTAGGTGTATATGTTTATGGGGTACATGAGATATTTTGATACAAGCATGCAATGCATAATAATCACATGTAAAATGGGGTATCCATCCCCTAAAGCATTTTTCCTTTGTGTTACAAACTATCTAATTATACTTTAGTTATTTTAAAATGTACAATTAAATATTCTTGACTAGTCACCCGTTGTGCTATCAAATACTGTCTTATTCATTCTGTCTGTTTTTTTTTAATACCCACGAACCATTCTCACTTACACCCCCAACGCCCCCAATACCTTTCCCAGTCTTTGAAAACCACCCTTCTGCTCCCTATCTTCATAAGTTCAATTGTTTTGATTTTTTAGTTCCTGCAAATAAGTGAGAACATGTGATGTTTGTTTTTCTATGCCTGGTTTGTTTCACTTACGATAATGATTTCCAGTTTCGTGATCCATGTTGTTGCAAATGACAGGCTCTCATTCTTCTTTAAGACTGGATAGCACTCTTTTGTGTATAAGTACCATATTTTCTTTATCTACTAATCTGTTGATGGAAACATAGATTACTTCCAAATCTTAGCTATTGTAAACAGTGCTGAAACAAACATAGGAGTGCAGATACCCCTTTGATATACTTATTTTTCTTTCCTCTAAGATATACCAAGCTTTCCTTTGAGCTGGAGCATATGGCAGCTCTATTTTTAGTTTTTCAGAACCTTCAAATTTTTCTCCATCATGGTTGTACTAAATTAAATTCTCACAAAACAGTGTACGAGGGTTCCCTTTTCGTCACATCCTTGCCAGCGTTTGTTATTGCCTGTCTTTTCGATATAAGACATTTTTACTGAGGTGAGATGATTGCTCATTGTAGTTTTGATTTGCATTTCTATAATCAATGATGTTGAGCTCCTTTTCATGTACCTGTTTGCCATCTGTATGTTTTCTTTTGAGATAGGTCTATTTAAATATTTTTTGCCCATTTTAAAATCGAATTATTAGATTTTTTCCTATAGTTGCTTGAGTTCCTTATATATTCTGGTTATTAATCCCTTGTCAGACGAGTAGTATGCAGACATTTTCTCCTATTCTGTGCGTTGTCTTTTCACTTGGCTGATCATTTCTTTTGTTGTGCAGAAGCTTTTTAACTTGATGTGATCCCATTTTTCTGTTTTTGGTTTAGCTGTCTGTGTTCTGCGGTATTGCTGAAGAAAGTTTTGCCCAGAGCAATGCCCTGGAGAGTTTCCCTGTGTTTTCTTATAGTAGTTTCATAGTTTGAGGTCTTAGATTTAAGTCTTTAATTTTGATTTGATTTTTGTATATGGAAAGAGATAGGGGTGTAGCTTCATTCTTCTGCACATGGATATCCAGTTTTCCCAGCATAACTTATTGAAGAGATTGTCTTTTCCTTGGTGTATATTTTTAGGACCTTTGCTGAAAATGAATTCACTGTCCATGGATTTGTTTCTGGTTTCTCTATTCTGTTCCATTGATCTACGTGTCTGTTTTTATGCAAGTAACATGCTGTTTTGGTTACTATAGCTCTGTGGTATAATTTGAAGCCAGGTAATGTGATTTCTCCAGTTTGTTTCTTTTTTGCTTAGGGTAGCCTTGGCTGTTCTGTCTCCTTTGTGGTTTCATATAATTTTATGATTTTTTTTTTCTATTTCTGTGAAGAATGCCATTGCTATTTTGATAGGAATTGCATTAAGTCTGCAGATTGCTTTGGGTAGTATGGACATTTTAACAATATTGATTCTTCTAATCCATAAACATGGAATTTCTATCCATTTTTTGGTGTCCTCTTCAATTTTTTTCATCAGTGTTTTACAGTTTTTATTGCAGAGATCTTTCACTTCTTTGGTTGAGTTGATTCCTATGTAATTGTATTTGTGACTATTATAAATGGAATTACTTTTTAAATTTCTTTTTCAGATTTTCACTGTTAGCATATAGAAATGTTACTGATTTTTGTATGTTGATTTTGTATACTTCAACTTTACTAAATTTGTCATTTCTAATAGTATTTTGGTAGTGTCTTTAGGTTTTTCCAAATATAAGATTATACCATCTGCAAACAAAGATGATTTAACTTCTTCCTTCCCAGTTTGGATGCCCTTTATGTCTTTCTCTTGTCTGATTGCTTTAGCTAGGACTTCTAGTACAATGCTGAATAACAGTGATTAAAGTGGACATCCTTGGCTGGGTGTGGTGACTCACGCCTGTAATCCCAGCACTTTGGGAGGTTGAGGTGGGCAGATCACAAGGTCAGGAATTTGAGACCAGCTTGTCCAACATGGTGAAACCCTGTCTTTACTAAAAATTAGCCAGGCGTGGTGACGCATGCCTATAGTTGCAGCTACTCAGAAAGCTAAGGCAGGAGAATTGATTGAACCCGGGAGGCAGAGGGTGCAGTGAGCTGAGATTGTGCCACTGCACTCCAGCCTGGGTAACAGAATGAGAGACTGTCTCAAAAAAAAAGAAAGAAAGAAAGTGGACATCCTTGTCATGTTCCAGATCTTAGAAGAAAGGCTTTCACTTTTCCCCCTTTTAATATGATACAAACTGTGAGCCTGTTGTATATGGCTTTTATTATATTGAGGTATATTATTTCTATACTCAATTTTTGGGGGAGTTTTCATTATGAAGGAATGTTGAATTTTATCAAACGCTTTTTCAGCGTCAATTGAAATGATCATATGGTTTTCATCTTTCATTCTGTTAAGATGTGTTATAGTGATTGATTAGCATATATTGAACCGTTCTTGCATTCCAGGGATAAATCTCACTTGGCCATGATGAATGATCTTTTTAATGTACTGATGAATTTGGTTTGCTAGGATTTTGTTGATACAGGCTGGTATCTCAATATTCATCAGAAATATGGTCCTGTACTTGTTTTTCTTTGATATGTCTTTTTCTGGTTTTGGTATTAGAGTAATACTGGCCTTGTAGAATAAGTTTGGAAGTACTGTTTCCTCCTGTATTTTTCAGAATAGTTTGAGTAGGATTGATACGAGTTCTTCAAATATTTCATAGAATTCAGCAGTAAAGCCATTGGGTCCTGGGCTTTTCTCTGTGGGGAGACTTTTTAATTATGACCTTGATCTTGTTACTTGTTATTTGATCTGTTCAGGTTTTGGATTTATTCCTGGTTCAGTTTTGGTGGGTTGTATGTGTCTAGGAATTTGTCCATTTTTTCTAGATTTTCCAGTTCACTGGCATCTAGTTTGTTCATATTATCCACAAATGATCCTTTGCATTTCTGTGGTATCAGTTGTAATGTCTCCTTTTCCATCTCTGATTTTATTTAGATCTTCTTTTTTTCTTCATCTGGCTAAAGGTTTGTCAATTTTAACTTTTCAAAAAACCAACTTTTTGCTTCATTTATTTCTGTATTGTTATCTTCATTTCAAATTTATTTCTGCTCTGATCTTTATTATCTCTTCTGCTAAATTTGGATTTTGTTTGCACTTGTTTTTCTAGTTTTTTAAAGATGCATTATTAGGTTGTTAATTTGAAGGTTGCCTTCTTTTTTGATGTAGTCACTTATAGCTGTAAATTTCCCTCTTAGTAATTCTTTTGCTGTATCCCATAGGTTTTGTTTTGTTGTGTTTCCATTATCATTTGTTTCAATACATTTTTAGTTTCCTTAATCTTCTCATTGATCCCCAGGTCATTCAGAAGCATATTGTTTAATTTCCATGTATTTATATAGTTTCAAAAATTCCTCTTGTTACTGATTTCTAGTTTTATTTCATTGTAGTCAGAGAATATTCTTGATTTATTTCAGTTTTTTTGAATGTTTTGAGACTTGTTTTGTGACCCAACATTTGATCTATCCTTGAGAATAAACCATTGCTGAGGAAAGGAATGTATACTCTGCAGTTATTGAATGACTTATTCTATACATATCTATTAGATTCGTTTGTTCTATAGTGCAGATGAAGTTCAATGTTTCTTTGTTGTTTTTCTGTCTGGAAAATCTATTTATTGATGAAAATGAGGTGTTGAAGTCTCCAGCTGTTATGGGTATCTCTCTCCTTAACTCTAATAATATTTGTCTTATATATCTGAGTGTTCCAGTGTTGGGTGCATATATATTTAAAATTGTCATATCCTCTTGCTGAAATAACCCCTTTATCATTATATAGTGGCCATTTTTTGTTGTCTTATAGTCTTAAAATCTATTTTAGCTGATAAAAGTATTGCTACTCCTGCTCTTTTTTGGTTTCCATTGGCACAGAATATCTTTTTCCATTCCTTTATTTTTAGTTTATGTGTGTCTTTATAGGTGAAATGTGTTTTTTGTAGGCAAAAGATGATTGGATCTTCTTCTTTTTTTGATCCAGTCATCCACTCTATGGCTTTTGATTGGAGAGTTTAGTCCATTTACATTTAATGTCGTTATTGATAAGACTGACTCCTGCCATATTGTAATTTGTTCTCTGGTTGTTTTGTGATCTTTTTCTTTATTCTTTCCTTCTTGTCTTCTTTTCAGTGAAGTTGCTTTTCTCTGGTGATATGATTTAGTTTCTTGCTTTTTATTTTTTCTGTGTCCATTGTATGGTTTTTGGTTTCAGGTTACCAAGATGTTTGCAAATACTATGTTATAACCCATTATTTTAAGTTGATAACAAGTTAACACTGTTTACATAAACAGACAAGCAAAAAGAAAACTAATAAAGACTCCATACCTTAACTTTGTTCCCCCACTTTTAAACTTTTTATTGTTTCTATTTATATCTTATTGTACTGTCTACGTCTTGAAACGTTATTGTAGTTATTACTTTTGGTTTAGTGTATAGTCTTTCTACTTAAGAGAAGTTTACACACTACAGTTACAGTGTTAAAATTTCCTGTGTACTTACTATTACCAATGAGTTTTTTTTTTTTTTACCTTCAGATCATTCCTTACTGCTCATTAATGTTCTTTTCTTCTGGATTGAAGATTTCCTTTGAGCATTTCTTGTAAGACTGATTTGGTGTTGACGAAACCCCTCTGCTTTTGTTTGGGAAAGTCTTTATTTTTCTGTCATGCTTGAAGGATATTTTTTGCCAGATATACTATTCTAGAATAAAAGGTTTTTTTCCCTTCATTGCTTTAATATGTCTTGCCATACTCTCCTGGCCTGTAAGGTTTCCACTGAAAAGTCTGTTGCCGATGTATTGGCGCTCCATTGTATGTTGTTTCTTTTCTCTAGTTGCTTTTAGGATCCTTTCTTTATGCTTAACCTTTTGGAGTTTGATTATTAAAAGCCTTGAGACAGTCCTCTTTGCATTAAATCTACTTGGTGTTCTTTAACATTCTTGTACTTGGGTATTGATATCTTTCTCTAGGTTTGGGAAGTTTTCTGTTATACATTTGAATAAACTTTCTAACCCTATCTCTATCTCCTCTTTAAGGCCAATAACTCTTAGATTTGCCCTTTTGAAGTTATTTTCTAGATCCCACAGGTGGGTTTCATTGTTTCTCAGTCTCTTTTCTTTTGTCTTCTCTGACTATGTGTTTTCAACTAGCCTGTGGTCACCATCACTAATTCTTTCTTCTGCTTGATTACTTCTATTAAAGGACTCTGATGCATTCTTCAGTATGCTAATTGCATTTTTCAGCTCCAAAATTTCTTCTTGATTCTTTTGAATTATTTCAATTGCTAATTGCATTTTTTCAGCTCCAAAATTTCTTCTTGATTCTTTTAAATTATTTCAATCTGCTTGTTAAGTTTATGATAGAATTCTGAATTCCTTCTCTGAGTTATCTTGAATTTTTTTGTGTTTCCCTAAAATAGTTACTTTGAATTTTTTTTCTGAAAGGTCCAAAATTTGTCCCTGGTGCCTTACTTAGTTCATTTGGTGAGGCTATGTTTTCCTGGATGGTGTTGATGCTTGTAGATGTTCTTTGATGTCTGGGCATTTAAGAGTTAGGCATTTATTGTAGTCTTCTCAGTCTGGGCCTGTTTGTACCCGCTCTTCTTGGAAGGCTTTCCAGATATTCAACAGAACTTGGATGTTATTATCTAAGCTGTATTTGCTGTAGGGGGCACCCCAAGTCCTGTAATGCTGTGATTCTTGCAGACTCATACACATGCTACCTTAGTGGTCATGGTAAGATCCAGAAGACTTCTGTAGATTACCAGGCAGAGACTTTTATTCTCGTCTCTCTTGCTTTCTCCCAAATGAATGGAGTCTCTCTCTCTCTCTCTATTCTGAGACACCTGGAGCTGGGGGTGGTGTGACACAAGCACCCCTCTGGCCATCACCACTAAGACTATGCTTGGTCAGACCTGAGGCCAGCACAGCACTAAATCTCACCCAAGGCCTGCTATAATCACTACCTGGCTATTGCCTGTGTTCACTCAGGACCCTAGGGCTCTACAATCAGCAGGTGGCAAAGCCAGCCAGGCCTAAGTCCTTCCCTTCAGGGTGGTGAGTTCTTCCAGGCCCCAGGCATGTCCAGAGGTGCCATTTAAGAGCCAGGGATTAGAGTCAAAAACCTTAGAAGTCTACTTGGTGTTCTATTGCACTTCAGATGAGCTGGCACTTAAACCGTAAGACAATTTTTTCCCCTATTCCCACCCCTTTCCAAAGGCAGAGAAGCCTTACTCTGTGGCCACCACCACCACAGGCCCACAGGGAGTACTGTCAGACTACCACTGATGTTCCCTTAAGGCCCAAGGGCTCTTTAGTAAACTTGTGGTGAATTCTGCCTGGCCTGAGACTTACCCTTCAGGGCAGTGGTTTCCCCTCTGGCCTAGGACATATCCAGAAATGACATCCAAGAGCCAAGTCCTGGAACTGGGGGCCTCAAGGGCCCACTTAGTGCTCTACCCCACTGTGGCCAAGGTGGTACCTAAGGTGCAAGAGAAAGTCCCCTTTGCTTTTCCCTCTGGTTTTCTCAAGTAGAAGGAGTCTTGCCACATAGCGACCATAGCTGAGAATGTGCTGAGTCTCATCTGAAGCCAGCAAGTCTCAGAGTCTCACCCAAAGTCCTTGACATAGTACCTGTATATTGCTGCTGGTTATTCAGGGCCCAAGGGTTCTTCAGTTAGCAGGTAATTAATCTTGCCAGGACTGGGTTCTTCCCTTCAAGGCAATAGGTTCCCTTCTGGTCCAGGGTGTGTCCAGAAGTGTCATCCAGGATTTAGGCCCTGGGAAGGGTGCCTCACAACTTTCACCAGTGTCCGACCCTGCTTTGGCTAAGCTAGTATCCAAGATGCAAGACAAAGTCCTCCCCGCTCTTTCCTCTCATCTCCTTAAGCAGAGTGCAGGGGTCTCTTTTGGAGCCATGAGCTGTGTGGCCTGGTTTTAGTGGAGGGGTGATGCCAACTCTCCCTTAGCCTTCCCAGCTGGTATCTCAGTAAGTTTTGCGCCCCCCTAGTCCACTGTCTCTGAGCGCAATTCAGCACTAGGACTCACCTAGGAGTTGCAGTCCCTTTGGCCTAGACTGCCTTTCGAGTTGATTTAGAGCCCCAGACCACTTCAGCCTGCAGTGGCAAGACTTGCAGGAACTGGAGTTGGGACAGCTGGGATTGGCAATTTCCCTCTGGCTACGGCTGGCTTAAATGCTCCCTCTGTGGGCAGTCATCAGCTAAGTTTGATGTGGTTTTGTTTTCTTTTATGATAAGGCAGCACTGAGTTCAATGCCTTACAAATGCTGTGATCTTCCTCTTCCCAGCACACCAAAACACTCTCTGTACCACACCACTGCTGCCAGGGGATGGGAGAGAGGTGGTGTTGGTGAGTCAAGACTGTTTGTCCTACCTCTTCAGTGCCTCTTTTGGCAATATTAGGTTAAAACCAGGTACTGTGTCTGCTCACCTAATTTTTGTTTCTTTTTTTAAAAAATATTATTTGTGTTAACTTTATTTATTTATTTATTTACTGAGACAAGGTCTCACTCTGTCTCCCAGGCTGGAGTGCAGTGGCATGATCTCAGCTCACTGCAATCTCAGCCTCTCAGGCTCAAGTGATCCCCCTGCCTCAGCCTTCTGAGTAGTTGAGAACACAGGCATGTGCCACCATGCCCAGCTAATTTTTTGTATTTTTTTGGTAGAGATTAGGTTTTGTCATGTCCAGGCTGGTTTCCAACTTCTGGACTCAAATGATCTGCTTGCTTCAGCCTCCCAAAGTGCTGGGATTACAGGCACGAGCCACAGTGCCTGGCCTGATTTTTGGTTCTTATGAAGGTGATTTTTTTGGTGTAGACAGTTGTTGGCATCCTTGTAGGGGAGTAGGGGACACTCAGTGGAAGCCTTTTATTCCACCATCTTGCTCTGCCCCCAAAAGATAGTTTTAGAAGTAGAGATCTTACATTTTTATATTTTATTCCTTTTCATTTTTATTCCACTGTGAATGAGAAGTGATTGGCTGTACGTAACTCAGAGCAATTTATTATACTTCATTCTCTTTATTGCATATACAAAGAATATTTCTTCTGTGGACACTGCCTCAAATGTCTTGATGGTTCTATAGATGACATTTCTTTACATTGAAAATGTTGCTTAGTGGTTTTCTGAAAGAGTTCTGTCTGGTCATCTAAACTTTGGCTGAAAAGGTAAAGCATATATACATAGAATTTTACTACTAAATATTGTTATTGTAAAGATTTATTATTCTATAACATGAGAAAGTAAGAAACTGTTGTATCCCCCTTATTTTTTAAAGTTAGATTTCCTCAATGCTCCATCATAGTAGATTGCCTAGAAATTCTATCTCAATTATTAATAAGGCTCTTTCCCTACCACTCGAATCACCAAAATGCCCTGGGGATTCACCACAATCTACAATATTATGTTCCTCTGGTCTTTAATCTTCATTGCTCCTTTCCTCAGCCACATAGTAGCATTGTCACTTCTGTGCCAAGACAGGGCATATAATCTTTCCCCAAGGCACTCATGGATGCGATTCTTAATATTCTATGCTTGTCTCTCTTCTCCAGTTCACTTTTAAGATAGAAAGCAAGTCATTTTTTTTGGAGAGCGAATGCTGTCAGCACATCTCTGTGGCAATAAACTATGGTTCTCCTACTCTTCAAGAGAAGCTGTCCTATTTCCTTTTCCCCTACACCAAGTCCTCATCTCCCTCCTCTCTTTATCTGGAATGACCCAGTAATCGTTTTTATGACTTTAAGTATTTGGACATAAAAGCCAGGGAAGGATATTAACCCAATAGTTTCTGTTTTACATTTGAACATACCTTACTTGAGGCAAGGCAAGGGAAAACATAAGCTTAGAAACCTGCTTGGGATGGTGGGAGAAAATTCCTATGGGTGTGAGAATAAAAAAAATTGATATTTTGATAGGCTATTTAGCCTCATATTATTTTTCATTCCTTGAAATAAAAAACCGTAATGATATTTAATGTTTAACTATTAATATGCACTCTCTCAAAATATTTTAGGAATCTAAAATAGCTTTGTTGTAGTCAATGTGTCCTAAGCAGAAGAAAGTTATTTATGTAACTTCTTTTCTAAAGAAAGCTAGAGAAGTTGAGCAAATAAATCAGCTCAAGGTAGAAGTAAGAGAGTGAGAGGAAGCCTTCTCTTCATAATGTGTGGGCTTGTCAGAGCAGACCTGCCTTCTGGAGAGGACCTTAGTAGGACTAGCAGTGAGATTAGGTGGACACCAGAAAAGTATAACTCTTAGTCCCAGACCTGGACGACTGGGTTGGCTATTTCTACATTTATTTGGGTAATTCCTCTGGCTCTCTATCAACATGAATCTGTAGGAAGTGATATCCATGGAAATTCCAAGAAAGAATCTACCCTTCAAAGGAATTTAAGGACCTTATGAGACAACCATTTAAAAAATCAGATGATTTATAATATTTCTATGAAGTCTGTAGGGAGGTGACTATTATCTAAATAAGGCCTGAAACTATAAAAATTCTAGAAAAAACCTTCTAGACATTGGCTTAGGCAAAGATTTCATGACCAAGAACCCAAAGCAAATACCAAAAAAAAAAAAAAAAAAAAAAAGGATAAATGGGTGGGATTTAATTAAACTAAAGAACTTCTGTACAGCAAAAGGAACAGTCAGCAGAGTAAACAGACAGCCCACAGAGTGGGAGAAAATACTCACAATCTAGACATCCAACAAAGGACTAATATCCAGAATTTACAAGGAACTCAAACAAATGAGCAAGAAAAAAGCAAATAATCCCATCAAACAGCAGGCTAAGGACATGAATAGAAAATTCACAAAAAGAAGATATACAAATGGCCAACACACATATGAAAAATTACTAACATCACTAATAATCAGGGAAACGCAAATCAAAACCACAATGTGATACCATCTTACTCTTGCAAGAATGGTGCTTATCAAAAAATAAAAAAAAAAAAATAGATGTTGATGTAGATGGTGGTGAAAAGGAAACACTTCTACACTGCTGGTGGAAATGTAAACTAATACAATCACTATGGAAAACAGTGTGGAGATTCCTTAAAAAACTAAAAGGATTACTACTTGATCCAGCAATCCCACTACTGGATATCTACTCAGAGGAAAAGAAGTCATTATACAAAAAAATATGCTTGCACATGTATGTTTATAGCAGCACAATTCACAATTGCAGCATTGTGAAACCAGCCCAAATGCCCGTCAATCAACAAGTAAAGAAACTGTAATACATACACTCACACACACACACACACACACACACACACACACACACACACACACTACTCAGCCATAAAAAGGAATAAATTAATGGCATTTGCAGCAGCCTGGATGGGATTGGACACTATTATTCTAAGTGAAGTAACTCAGAAATGGAAAATCAAAAATCATATGTTCTCATTCATAAGTGGCACCTAAGCTATGAGGATGTAAAGGAATAAGGATGATACAATGGACTTTGTGGACTCAATGGGAAAGGGTGGGAATGGAGTGAGGGATAACAAACTACAAATTGGGTTTAGTATATACTACTCAAAGGATAAATGCACTAAAATCTCTCACAAAGCACCACTAAAGAACTTATGTAACCAAATACCATCTGTTCCCCAAAAAACCTATGGAAATAGAAAAATAAATATTGGGTGGATCACCTGAGTTCAGGAGTTTGAGACCAGCCTGGCCAACATGGTGAAACTTCATCTTTCCTGAAAATGCAAAAATTAGCCTGGCATGGTGGCATATGCCTGTAATCCAAGCTACTCGGGAGGCTAAGATAGAATTGCTTGAACCCAGGAGGTGAAGGTTGCAATGAGCCGAGATCATGCCATTG
The DNA here is from genome assembly GCF_003255815.1 of Theropithecus gelada. Lineage (NCBI taxonomy): Eukaryota > Metazoa > Chordata > Mammalia > Primates > Cercopithecidae > Theropithecus > Theropithecus gelada. The sequence goes on along the minus strand of NC_037673.1, from coordinate 107,894,460 downwards.
TAGTCCAGCCTGGGTGACAAGAGTGAGACTCTGTCTCTAAATAAATAAATGAATAATCACAAATGAATAAAACATGCAGAATTAAATTTTTGCTTTAGTTCTAAGTGTTTTTTTTGACATACCATGCTACTACTTCATTGCAAAGCTAGAGAAAGAAATGGGGTTAATAATTTTCTCTTGATTTCTAATTTTCATTTTTACGGAAAGGCATGAAAATCACTGAATAAAATCTGAGACCCACAGTGTAGAGATTGTTTACACATATGTAAAAGGAAAATATTACCACATACATAGAGGAGAACCCCTTATCACATAATTTCATTTTCTCTGTCAGTACCTTAAAGAATATATTTTATTTAAAAAATGAATTCTGCTTACTGAATTTTTTTTTTTTTTTTTTTTTTTTTTTTGAGATGGAGTCTTGCTCTGTCACCCAGGCTGGAGTGCAGTGGCATGATCTCAGCTTACTGCCACCTCTGCCTCCCGGGTTCAAGCAATTCTCCTGCCTCAGCTTCCCAAGTAGCTGGGATTACAGGCATGCACCAACATGCCCTGCTAATTTTTGTATTTTTAGTAGAAACGGGGTTTCACTATGTTGGCCAGACTGGTCTCAAACTCCTGACCACAGATGATCTGTCCACCTCAGCCTCACAAAGTGTGCTTACTGATTTTGTGTTCAACGCCCATTGGGCCTTCTTGGTGGGATAGGATTCCAGCTATGCTTACTAGATAAAACACAGCTGCTCTGCTTATCACAAGGCACAGTGTGTTTATATCCCAAGTCTTGTGATTTGATGATGCAACCGGTTCAGTACCATTCGGATGTTGCCAGCTAGTTGCTTTACATGATTATCCTACTTTACAATATAAAACTGGAACTGGAAATTTAAGAAGTCTTGAATTCATTGATTTCCTTGAAATATCTTGTAGTACCTTTTAAAATATACAGTTGTCTAAATCTCACTGAATCAGAATCTCCTGTTAGCAGAACCCAGGATCCCTCAGCAGAACCCAGGAACCCTCTAGTCTTGTCCGCTACTTGTCTTTAAGAAATGATACCACCTAAACCATCTGCAAACCACTTAGTAAAGTGATAGATGTGGGGGAATTCTAGCTTAACTTTTTATTAATATTTAATTAGATTTAAAATGTGTAATCAGAGAATTCTGAAAAGGGAAAACAGCCTCAAAATAAAGACAATTGAATTTTAAAGGTTTTCTATTTGCCAACTTGTTTTCATTTGGCACAGAAGATCTTGAAGTATTATGATGCTCTGTGAAGTCATTTATGACTAATTAGAATAGAACTGCTGTCCTCAGTTGCATATTCTCTTAAACTGCCAGCCACTCACTGTGAGACAGAATATGAACTTATCCTTCTGTTTGTAATATTTAATGGACTTTTTGGTATTAAGCAATACAAAATATCCACTAATTTAGATGAATAAATTCTAAACACTATCTGTATGTTGGCATCTCAGACGTCAAGATCTTTTTTTTCTGCTTAATTTTCTTTGATAAAGAATGTGGTAAAACGAAGTACAGGATGAAGATAAAGATTGACAGTGTCTTTTTTTTTATTATTATACTTTAAGTTCTAGGGTACATGTGCACAATGTGCAGGTTTGTTACATATGTATACATGTGCCAGGTTGGTGTGCTGCACCCATTAACTCATCATTTACATTAGGTATATCTCCTAATGCTATCCCTCCCCCCTCCCCCCTCCCCCCTCCCCACAGTAGGACCCAGTGTGTGGTGATCCCCTTCCTGTGTCCAAGTGATCTCATTGTTCAATTCCCACCTATGAGTGAGAACATGCGGTATTTGGTTTTCTGTTCTTGGGATAGTTTGGTGAGAATGATGGTTTCCAGCTGCATCCATGTCCCTACAAAGGACACAAACTCATCCTTTTTTATGACTGCATAGTATTGCATGGTGTATATGTGCCACATATTCTTAATCCAGTCTGTCACTGATGGACATTTGGGTTGATTCCAAGTCTTTGCTATTGTGAATAGTGCCACAGTAAACACACGTGTGCATGTGTCTTTATAGCAGCATGACTTATAATCCTTTGGGTATATCCCCAGTAATGGGATGGCTGGATCAAATGGTATTTCTAGTTCTAGATCCTTGAGGAATCACCATACTGTTTTCCACAATGGTTGAACTAGTTTACAGTCCCACCAACAGTGTAAAAGTTTTCCTATTTCTCCACATCCTCTCCAGCACCTGTTATTTCCTGATTTTTTTTAATGATTGCCATTCTAACTGGTGTGAGATGGTATCTCAATGTGGTTTTGATTTGCATTTCTCTGATGGCCAGTGATGATGAGCATTTTTTCATGTGTCTGTTGGCTGCATGAATGTCTTCTTTTGAGAAGTGTCTGTTCATATCCTTTGCCCACTTTTTGATGGAGTTGTTGTTTTTTTCTTACAAATTTGATTGAGTTCTTTATAGGTTCTGGATATTAGCCCTTTGTCAGATGAGTAGATTGTAAAAATTTTCTCCCATTTTGTAGGTTGCCTGTTCACTCTGATGGTAGTTTCTTTTGCTGTGCAGAAGCTCTTTAGTTTAATTAGATACCATTTGTCAATTTTGGCTTTTGTTGCCTTTGCTTTTGGTGTTTTAGACATGAAGTCCTTGCCCATGCCTATGTCCTGAATGGTATTGCCTAGGTTTTCTTCTAGGGTTTTTATGGTTTTAGGTCTAACATTTAAGTCTCTAATCCATCTTGAATTAATTTTCGTATAAGGAGTAAGGAAAGGATCCAGTTTCAGCTTTCTACTTATAGTTAGCCAATTTTCCCAGCACCATTTATTAAATAGGGAATCCTTTCCCCATTTCTTGTTTTTGTCAGGTTTGTCAAAGATCAGATGGCTGTAGATATGTGGTATTATTTCTGAGGGCTCTGTTCTGTTCCTTTGGTCTATATCTCTGTTTTGGTACCAGTACCATGCTGTTTTGGTTACTGTAGCCTTGTAGTATAGTTTGAAGTCAGGTAGCGTGATGCCTCCAGCTTTGTTCTTTTGGCTGAGGATTGTCTTGGCAATACAGGGTCTTTTTTGGTTCCATTTGAAGTTTAAAGCAGTTTTTTCCAATTCTGTGAAGAAAGTCATTGGTAGCTTAATGGGGATGGCATTGAATCTATAAATAACCTTGGGCAGTATGGCCATTTTCACAATATTGATTCTTCCTATCCACGAGCATGGTATGTTCTTCCATTTGTTTGTGTTCTTTTATTTCACTGAGCCGTGGTTTGTAGTTCTCCTTGAAGAGGTCCTTTACATCCCTTGTAAGTTAGATTCCTAGGTATTTTTTTCTCTTTGAAGCTATTGTGAATGGGAGTTCATTCATGATTTGGCTCTCTGTTTGTTTGTTACTGGTGTATAAGAATGCTTGTTGTTTTTGCACATTGATTTTGTATGCTGACACTTTGCTGAAGTTGCTTATCAACTTAAGGAGATTTTGGGCTAAGACAATGGGGTTTTCTAAATATACAATCATGTCATCTGCAAACAGGGACAATTTGACTTCTTCTTTTCCTAACTGAATACCCTTGATTTCTTTCTCTTGCCTGATTGCCCTAGCCAGAACTTCCAACACTATGTTGAATAGGAGTGGTGAGAGAGGGCATCCCTGTCTTGTGCCAGTTTTCAAAGGGAATTTTTCCAGTTTTTGTCCATTCAGTATGATATTGGCTGTGGGTTTGTCATAAATGACTCTTATAATTTTGAGATATGTTCCATCAATACCGAATTTATTGAGAGTTTTTAGCATGAAGGGCTGTTGAATTTTGTCAAAAGCCTTTTCTGCATCTATTGAGATAATCATGTGGTTCTTGTCTTTGGTTCTGTTTATATGCTGGATTATGTTTATTGATTTGCGTATGTTGAACCAGCCTTGCATCCCAGGGGTAAAGCCCATTTGATCATGGTGGATAAGGTTTTTGATGTGCTGCTGGATTTGGTTTGCCAGTATTTTATTGAGGATTTTTGCATTGACGTTCATCAGGGATATTGGTCTAAAATTCTCTTTTTTTGTTGTATCTCTGTCAGGCTTTGGTATCAGGATGATTTTGGCCTCATAAAATGAGTTAGGGAGGATTCCCTCTTTTTCTATTGATTGGAATAGTTTCAGAAGGAATGGTACCAGCTCCTCCTTGTACCTCTGGTAGAATTCGGCTGTTAATCTGTCTGGTCCTGGCCTTTTTTTGGTTGGCAGGCTATTAATTATTGCCTCAATTTCAGAGCCTGCTATTGGTCTATTCAGGGATTCAACTTCTTCCTGGTTTAGTCTTGGGAGAGTGTAAGTGTCCAGGAAATTATCCATTTCTTCTAGGTTTTCTAGTTTATTTGCATAGAGGTGTTTATAGTATTCTCTGATGGTAGTTTGTATTTCTGTGGGGTCAGTGGTGATATCCCCTTTATCATTTTTTATTGCATCTATTTGATTCTTCTCTCTTTTCTTCTTTATTAGTCTTGCTAGCAATCTATCAATTTTGTTGATCTTTTCAAAAAACCAGCACCTGGATTCAGTGATTTTTTGAAGGGTTTTTTGTGTCTCTATCTCCTTCAGTTCTGCTCTGATTTTAGTTATTTCTTGCCTTCTGCTAGCTTTTGAATGTGTTTGCTCTTGCTTCTCTAGTTCTTTTAATTGTGATGTTAGGGTGTCAATTTTAGATCTTTTCTGCTTTCTCTTGTGGGCATTTAGTGCTATAAATTTCCCTCTACACACTGCTTTAAATGTGTCCCAGAGATTCTGGTATGTTGTCTCTTTTGTTCTCATTGGTTTCAAAGAACATCTTTATTTCTACCTTCATTTCATTATGTACCCGGTAGTCATTCAGGAGCAGGTTATTCAGTTTCCATGTAGTTGAGCGGTTTTGATTGAGTTTCTTAGTCCTGAGTTCTAGTTTGATTGCACTGTGGTCTGAGAGACAGTTTGTTATAATTTCTGTTCTTGTACATTTGCTGAGGAGTGCTTTACTTCCAATTATGTGGTCGATTTTGGAATAAGTGCTATGTGGTGCTGAGAAGAATGTATATTCTGTTGATTTGGGGTGGAGAGTTCTGTAGATGTCTATTAGGTCTGCTTGGTGCAGAGTTGAGTTCAATTCCTGGATATCCGTGTTAACTTTCTGTCTTGTTGATCTGTCTAATATTGACAGTGGGGTGTTAAAGTCTCCCATTATTATTGTATGGGAATCTAAGTCTCTTTGTAAGTCTCTAAGGACTTGCTTTATGAATCTGGGTGCTCCTGTATTTGGTGCGTATGTATTTAGGATAGTTAGCTCTTCCTGATGAATTGATCTCTTTACCATTATGTAATGGCCTTCTTTGTCTCTTTTGATCTTTGATGGTTTAAAGTCTGTTTTATCAGAGACTAGGATTGCAACCCCTGCTTTTTTTGTTTTCCATTTGCTTGGTAGATCTTCCTCCATCCCTTTATTTTGAGCCTATGTGTGTCACTGCATGTGAGCTGGGTCTCCTGAATACAGCAAACTGATGGGTCTTGACTCTTTATCCAATTTGCCGGTCTGTGTCTTTTAATTGGACCATTTAGTCCATTTACATTTAAGGTTAATTTTGTCATGTGTGAACTTGATCCTGTCATTATGATATTAGCTGGTTATTTTGCTTGCTAGTTGATGCACTTTCTTCCTAGCATTGATGGACTTTACATTTTGACATGTTTTTGTAATGGCTGGTACCTGTTGTTCCTTTCCATGTTTAGTGCTTCCTTCAGGATCTCTTGTAGGGCAGGCCTGGTGGTGACAAAATCTCTAAGCATTTGCTTGTCTGTAAAGGATTTTATTTCTCCTTCACTGATGAAACTTAGTTTGGCTGGATATGAAATTCTGGGTTGAAAATTCTTTTCTTTAAGAATGTTGAATATTGGCCCCCACTCTCTTCTGGCTTGGAGAGTTTCTGGCGAGAGATCTGCTGTTAGTCTGATGGGTTTCCATTTGTGTGTAACACGACCTTTCTCTCTGGCTGCCCTTAACATTTTTTCCTTCATTTCAACTTTGGTGAATCTGACAATTATGAGTTGTTGTTCTCGAGGAGTATCTTTGTGGTGTTCTCTGTATTTCCTGAATTTGAATGTTTGCCTGCCTTACTAGGTTGGGGAAGTTCTCCTGGATGATATCCTGAAGAGTGTTTTCCAACTTGGTTCCATTTTCCCTTTCACTTTCAGGCACATCAATCAGACGTAGATTTTATCTTTTCACATAATCCCATACTTCTTGGAGGCTTTATTCATTTCTTTTTACTCTTTTTTCTCTACACTTCTCTTCTCGCTTCAATTCATTCATTTGATCTTCAATCGCTGATACTGTTTCTTCCAGTTGATCGAGTCAGTTGCTGAAGCTTGTGCATTTGTCACATAGTTCTTGTGTCATGGTTTTCATCTCTATCAGTTTTTTTTAAAGTCTTCTCTGCATTGATTATTCTAGTTATCCATTCATCCATTCTTTCATCAAGGATTTTAGTTTCTTTGTGCTGGTTACATAGTTCCTCCTTTAGCTCTGAGAAGTTTGATCAACTGAAGCCTTCTTCTCTCAACTCGTCAAAGTCATTCTCTGTCCAGCTTTGTTCCGTTGCTGGTGATGAGCTGCATTCCTTTGGAGGGGGAGATGTGCTCTGAGTTTTTGAATTTCCAGCTTTTCTGCACTGCTTTTTCCCCATCTTTGTGGTTTCATCTGCCTTTGATCTTTGATGATGGTGATGTACTGATGGGGTTTTGGTGTGGGTGTCCTTTCTGTTTGTTAGTTTTCCTTCTAACAGTCAGGACTCTCAGCTGTAGGTCTGTTGGAGTTTGCTTGAGGTCCACTCCAGACCCTGTTTGCCTGGGTATCAGCAGTGGAGGCTGCAGAAGATAGAATCTTGCTGCACAGCGATTGTTGCTGTCTGATTCTTGCTCTGGAAGCTTTGTCCCAGAAATGTACCCCACCATGTGAGGTGTCGGTCTGCACCTACTGGGGGATGTCTCCCAGTTAGACTACTCAGGGGTCAGGGACCCACTTGAGCAGGCAGTCTGTCCGTTCTCAGATTTCAACCTTCATGCTGGGAGATCCACTGCTCTCTTCAAAGCTATCAGACAGGGGCATTTACCTCTGCCAGGGTTTCTGCTGCTTTTTGTTTAGCTATGCCCTGTCCCCAGAGGAGGAGTCTATAGAGGCAAGCCCACCTCCTTGAGCTGCAGTGGGCTCCACCTAATTCGAGCTTCCTGGTGGCTTTGTTTACCCACTTAAGCCTCAGCAATGGCGGGTGCCCCTCCCCAAGCCTCCCTGCCACCTTGCAGTTAGATCTCAGACTGCTGTGCTAGCAATGAGGGAGGCTCCCTGGACGTGGGACCTGCCGGGCCAGGTGTGGGATATAATATCCTGGTGTGCCATTTGCTAAGACCCTTGGTAAAGCACAGTATTAGGGTGGGAGTTACCTGATTTTCCAGGTATTGTGTGTCTCAGTTTCCCTCCCCTAGGAAATGGGATTCCCTTCCCCCTTGCACTGGTTGATGAGGCGATGCCTCGCCCTCATTCAGCTGAGGTGAGGCGATGCCTTGCCCTGCTTCAGCTATTGCTGGTTGGGCTGCACCAGCTGACCAGCACTGATTGTCTGGCACTCCCCAGTGAGATGAAACCGGTACCTCAGTTGAAAATGCAGAAATCACCTGTCTTCTGTGTCATTCACACTGGGAGCTGGATGCTGGAGCTGTTCCTATTCGGCCATCTTGGGCATGCTCCCCTGACAGTGTCTTTTTATAGAATAAGGCCTTCTTTCATAGCAAAATAGTCTTTAAACATTAAAGATTTTATAATGGGGCCGGGCGCGGTGGCTCAAGCCTGTAATCCCAGCACTTTGGGAGGCCGAGGCGGGCGGATCACGAGGTCAGGAGATCGAGACCATCCTGGCTAACATGGTGAAACCCCGTCTCTACTAAAAATACAAAAAACTAGCCGGGCGTGGTGGCGGGCGCCTGTAGTCCCAGCTACTCGGAGGCTGAGGCAGGAGAATGGCCTGAACCTGGGAGGCGGAGCTTGCAGTGAGCCGAGATCGCGCCACTGCACTCCAGCCTGGGTGACACAGCGCGAGACTCCGTCTCAAAAAAAAAAAAAAAAAAAAAAAAGATTTTATAATGGGACAAATTATTAATTATGATGATTTTTTCCCTTTGAGTAATCAAGTCAGAAGAGTTACTTCATGTAGTTGTACCTTTTTGTACTCTATAAATGGAATCATTCTGTGTGCTTCTGTGAGTGCCTCCTGCTGCTCAACAATGTTTTTGAGATTCTTCTCTATTCATGCTCTTCGTATGTTGTTTAATTATTCATCTTCTTTGTGGATATTTCACAGTATAAATATGCAAGTTTATTTATCTGTTCTATTGATGGATATTTAGGTTATTTTCAATTTTCTGTTGTTACAAACACTATTGCTGTGACAATCCTTTTAAAAACACTGGATTGATATATAACTTACACACCATAAAGCTCATTCATTTACAGCATATGTAAAGTTCAATGGTTTTTAGTGTGTTTACAAAGGTATACGACTATCATCAAAATCTAGTTTACAACATATTATCAGCCTTACCAATTAGCAGTCACTCCTTCTCCTCAACCTTGTTTCCCCTATCCCTGGAAACCACAAATCTTCTTTCCATCTGTATAGATTTTTGTATTCTGGATGCTATACATTAATGGGATCATATAATATGTGACCTTTTGAGTTTGGTTTCTTTCACTTAGCATAATATTTTCAAGGTCCATATGTGTTCTTTGTGTTAGTAGTTCATTCTTTTTTTGTTGACAAATGGTATTTCATTGTATCGATACACCACATTCTGTTCATTCTTTCATAGATTGATGGACATTTGGGTTGTTTTCACTTTCTGGTTGTTATACATAATGCTGCTATTCAGGTACAAGTGTTTGTGTGGACTTAAGTTTTCATAAGTTTCATATGAAGATAACTAGTAGTGAAATTGCTTGGTTTTGTGGTAACTCTGTAATATTTTCAGCAACTTCTAAATTGTTTTCCAAAGTGGCTATAACATTTTACATTCTTATTCGCAATGTATGGGAGTTCCAATATCTATATCCTTGCCAACACTTGATTTTGTATGTTTTCTTGATCATAGCCATCCTCATGGTATGAACTGATATCTCATTATGATTTTGATTTGCATTTCCCTAATGACTAATTATGTTGACCCTCATGGCCTTATTTGTCATTCATATATCTTCTTTGGAGAAATGTCTGTTCAAATCTTTTGCCCATTTTATAATTTGTCTGTCTTTATATTGTTGAATTGTAATAATTCTTTATTCTGAATATAAGTTCCTTATATATAATTTGAAAATACCTTCTCTCATTTTGTGGGTTGGCATTTCACTTTCTTGGGGTGTCTTTTGAAGCACAAGCTTTTTAAATTTTGATAAAGTCCAGTTTATTTTTGTTTCCTTTCTTGTACTTTGACACTAAAGAGTTATACCTAAGAAACCACTGCCTATTTTGAAGTTCCCAAAAGATGTATACTGACATGTTGTTCTGATATCTTTATAGTTTTAGCTCTTACATTTAGGTCTTTGATCCATTTTTGAGTTAATTTTTATATATGATGTGTGACAGACAGGGGTCCAACTTCATTCTTTTACATGTGGATATCCGTTGCCCCAGCACCATTTGTTGAAAACTTCTTTCTCTCTTGAATTCTCTTGGTGTATTTGTTGAAAACCAATTGAATGTAAATTTAAGGGTTTATTTCTGGACTCTCAATTTAATTCCATTTATCCACATGTCTATCCATATGCCAGTACCACACCATCTTGATTACTATAGGTTTGTACTAAGTTTTTCTAAAATTGGGATGTATGTGCTTTTTTACACTAAATATGATAACATTTATTTTATCTAAAAAGTTTTACATGTTAATAATAGTATAAAGCTTGTAAATATGAAAATTAACAAAAAATAAATATTACTGATAATTTCACCAACCAGAATTAGTATTTTAAGACCTTCTTTTGATTTCTTTTTACACAGCAGTATGAAGTTGTCAGCTGATCCACATGCAATGTGGTAAGCAGTGACCATATTTTCTTTGTAATACTAGAAGTTTCAGGAAGCTCTCATGTAATATTTAAACTTTAATATTTTAATAACTTAGATCTAATTGACAAATGACAGAGTTTTTTATTTGCAATTTATAGTTCTCAATTCTGTTTGTAAGAGGAGACAGTTTACTTTTTTATATGATACAAAATTTTTATTGAGCTGAAGTTGGATTACCTTGTGTTATGTGGTTATTTCTACTTTTTTTTTTTTTTTTTTTTTTTTTTTTTTTTGAGATGGAGTCTTGCTCTGTCACCAGGCTGGAGCGCAGTGGCGTGATCTTGGCTCACTGCAACCTCTGCTTCCTGGGTTCAAGTGATTCTCCCGCCTCAGGCTCCTGAGTAGTTGGGACTACAGGCATGCGCCACCACTCCCAGCTAATTTTTGTATTTTTAGTAGAGACACCATGTTGGCCATACTGGTCTCGAACTCCTTTCCTCGTGATTCACCCACCTTGGCCTCCTAAAGTGCTGGAATTACAGGCATGAGCTACCGCCCCCGGCCTATTTCTACTTTCAATTACCTCTTATATACCATTACATAATTTCTCTTATACTCATAATCAAAGCTAGAGATTGGCATTAATAAGGTTTCTAAAAAGATCTTATCAAAACTAGTAGTTACTCAATTAAACAAAAAGTCATTATAAAACAAGTGGTTTCAAACAGAATCAACTGGATTCTAAATATAGGCACACTTCAAAGTTATTGTGGGTTCAGTTGTAGAACACTGCAATAAGTGAGCTTGCAATAAAATGAGTCTCTTCAATTTTTAGTTTTTCAGTGCATATAAAAACTATGTTCATACTATACTATAGTCTGTTAGGTGTTAAATAGCATTATGTTTAAAAAATGTACATATCTCTTGGGAGGTCAAGGCGGGTGGATCACGAGGTCAGGAGTTCAAGACCAGCCCGGCCAAGATGGTGAAACCCCATCTCTACTAAAAATACCAAAAAATTAGCCAGGCGTGGTGGCACACGCCTGTAATCCCAGCTACTCCGGTAGCTGAGGCAGAGAATTGCTTAAACCTGGAGGGGCGGAGGTTGAAGTGAGCCGAGATCACGCTACTGCACTCCAGCCTGGGCGACAGAGCAAGACTCCGTCTCAAAAAAAAAAAAAGTACATATCTGAAATAAAAAATACTTATTACTAAAAAATGCTAAAGATCATCTGAGCCTTCAGTGACTCATAATCTTGTTGCTAGTGGAAGGCCTTGCCTCTTCCTTTGCATTCACAACTTGGCTGTTTGTCATAAGAGGCTCAGCTTTTGGCCTATCGCAACTTCTAACATGCCTTCCTCACTAAACTTAATTATTTCTGCCTTTTAAGTGGAGATGTGCAACTCTTCCTTTCACTTGAACACTTAGAAGCCATTGTAGGGTTATTATTTGGACTCATTTCAATATTGTTGTGTCTCAGAGAATAGGGAGACTTGAAGAGAGAGAGAAATATGGGGGAACAGCCAGTTAGTTGGTGGAGTTGTCAGAACACACGCAACATTCACCCATTAACTTGGCCACCCTATATGGGCATGGTTCATGGCATTCCAAAACAAATACAATAGTAACATCAAAGATCATTGACGGAACTAAAGACAAAAGCCTCATGATTATATCAATGTAGAAAAGGCTTTCAATAACATTCAACACCCCTTTATGTTAAAAACTCAATAAACTAGGTATTGAATGAATATACCTCAAAATAATAACCATCTGTGACAAGCACACAGCCAATATAATACTGAATGGGCAAAAGCGGGAAGCATTTCCCTTGAAAACCAGCACAAAACAAGGATGCCCTCTTTCATCACTCCTATTCAGCACAGTATTGGAAGTCCTGGCCAGAGCAATCAGACAAGTGAAAGAAATAAAGGGCATCCAAATAGGAAGAGAGGAAGTCAAACTATCTCTGTTGGTAGATGACGTGATTCTATACCTAGAAAACCCCTAGTCTCAGCTCAAAAGCTCCTTCAGCTGATAAACAACTTTAGCAAAGTTTCAGGATACAAAATCAACATCCAAAAATCACTATCATTTCAATACACTAACAACAGCCAAGTGAAGAGCCAAGCTAGGAATTCTATCCCATTCAAAATTGCCACAAAAAGAATAAAATATCTAGGAGTACAGCTAACCAGGGAGGTGAAAGATCTCTACAATGAGAATTACAAAACACTTCTCAAAGAAATGACAAACAAATGGAAAAACAACACACGTTCATGGATTGGAAGAATCACTATTAACATGGCCTTACTGCCCCCAAACAATTATAGATCCAATACTATTTCTATCAAGCTACCTATGACATTCTTCACAGAATTAAAAAAAAAATAAACAATTTTAAAATTCATATGGAACAAAAAAAGAACCAAAAGAGCCAAGACAGTCCTAAACAAAAAGAACAAAGCTGGAGGCATCACATTACCTGACTTTAAACTATATTATAGGGTGGTAATAACCAAAACAGCCTGGTACTGGTACAAAAACAGACACATAGGCCAATGGAAAAGAACAGAGATCCCAGAAACAAGGCCACAAACCTACTTGAGACAGCTGATAAAAATAAGCAATGGGGAAGGGACTTCCTATTCAAAAAATAGTGCTGGGATAACTGGCTAGCCACACGTGGAAAATTAAAACTGGACTCCTTCCTTACATCATATACAAAAATCAACTCAAGATGGATTAAAGATTTAAATGTAAAACCCAAAACTATAAAAACCCTGGAAGACAGCCTGGGTAATACCATCCTGGACACAGGAATGAGCAAAGATTTCATGATGAAGATGCCAAAAGCAATTGCAACAAAAGCAAAAATTGAAAAATGGGGAATACAACTTAGGAGCTTCTGTACAGCAAAATAAACTGTCAATAGAGTAAACAGACAACCTAGAGAATGGGAGAAAATATTTGCAAACTATGTATCTAATCAAGTTCTAACATCCAGCATCTATAAGGAACTTGAATTTACAAGAAAAAAATGCATTCAAAAGTGGGCAAAGGATATGAACAGACACTTTTCAAAAGAAAACATACATGTGAGCAACAAGGATATGAAAAAAGCTCAGTATCGCTCATCATTAGAGAAATGCAAATCAAAACCACAATGAGATACCATCTCACACCAGTCAGAAGGGCTCTTATTAAAATGTTAAAAAATGACAAATGCTGGTGAGGTTGTGGAGAAAAGGGAGCACTTATATACTGTTGGTGGGAGTGTAAATAGTTCAACTATTATGAAAAACAGTAGGGCAACTCCTCAAAGAACTAAAAGCAGAACTACCATTTGACCCAGCAATCCCATTACTGGGTGTATGCCCAAAGGAATATAAATTGTTCTGTTATAAAGACACATGAACATGTATGTTCATTGCAGCACTATTTGCAATAGCAAAGACATGGAATCAATGTAAATGCTAATCAGTGGCAGGTTGGATAAAGAAAATGTACACATACGTCATGGAATACTAAACAGTCATAAAAAAGAATGAGATCGTGTCCTTTGCAGGGACATGGATGGAGCTAAAGGCCATTACTCTTAGCAAACTAATGTAGAAACAGAAAACCAAATACCACATGTTCTCATTTACAAGTGGGACCTAAATGATGAGGACACATGAACACATATAGGGGAGCAACAGTCATTGGAACCTACTGGACTGTGGAGGGTAAGAGGAGGGAGAGGATCTGAAAAAATAACTATTGAGCAATAGGCTTAGTACCTGGGTTACAAAATAATCTGTACAACAAACCCTTGTGACATGAATTTACCTATGTAACTTCCACATGTACCCTTGAACCTAAAATATAAGTCAAAATGAAAATTTAGAAAAGAAAATTTAAGATAAACAAGAAATAGAGAAACTCTGGGTTATATAATATTAGCTCCCACCCCAACTCCTCTCATCCTTAAAAGTAGGGATTAATTGATAGAATTATAGAGTGCTAGACAGAGTCAGATTCACCTTGAAGTTAATGGAGCATAAGTTTGCACAGGTCCCTTTCAAAGCCTTGGAAGGAGCTCTATAGAAGGTGTTCATTTAGAAATACACATATACAATTTCAATGCTCACGCACGCACACATTAAAACAGGTCGTTTGCAGAAATAAAGTATTTTCAACCAAAACTGTTAAGAATTTTGTCTCTTTCTACCCTGACTTCCCTTCCATCACATATCTAGGTTTGAGTACCATCAGAGTAGAAGTCATTTTGGGAATCTGAATAAGGGGAATTTTAATAGTGGATACATTTAGTTTTGCTTTAGTGGGAAATACTTACATAGCTTACAGTCACTTTGTATAGAATTGTTTTCACTTTCACTTCTAATCTAAGAATGGCTTCCAGGAATGTTTCTTCTGCATATTATGTTGACTCATTTGTTATCTATCATGGCATGAAGATGCAGAACTAATGTCATGGCATAATATGAATGTGTCCTATGGCACCTGGCCCCCAAAGTATATGAGTAGTAGAGGAGAAGCAAGGCTTGAAATATACATACCTATAAGCTAGTCTACGGAAAATTCTTCTAATCATTAGACATTGTAAAATTGTGAATGAAGGATAAAGTTTTCATTGAGGCCAAGTCAAAAGAGAAGTTTCTTTCCTAAAAGAAATATGTTGATAAGAAGGCAAATACAATTATAAACACACTATTTTTTTTTTTTTTTTGGTGGGAGTCACCCAAAATAGAATTAATCAGAACTGTTCTTTTAAAATTTCCTGCTGATTTGACATGAAATACTGACCTTGATGAATGTAATATAAAATTCACATTTAGCTACTAAAATGAGAACATCAATGACAAAATGGTTAATGAGTATTGTCAGTTCAAGGAATACTTATGACTGGTCATTGTACAAAAGTTTCTTTTTATCTTACAACTTCTATAGGAAAAAAAATTTCCAGTTTATATTTAAAAGAAACCAGAAGTTCTCCCAAAGTTGATAACAATCCTAAACACTTACATGATAACCAATAATGAGCTAAAAGAAGCTAACTGGAGCTAAAATAAACTTTCTAAATTGTCACTAATAGAACAAACTTTGATCAACCATACTAAAGGCAGGACTGAATTTTCTTGCCTTGTGTCTATAGAAAATGATACTCATTCTCATGTGAAAAGATGACCAGGGTATGCCTCCAATAATGTAGAAAAAAGTACTATTAAGAGGGATGGCAGGCAGTTAATTGATTTTTAAAAATACTAGGTGCTTGTGATGTTTATGGTATTTTTTGTCTCATTTTCTTTATTGTGATTGAATTCAATTTACAGTAAAATATGAAATGCTTAACATTCTAAAATCAGTATTTGCTGAAACAGAAGAGATCTACACTAGTATTTACAACTCTTTAATTTGTTTAAAAAGGAGGCAATATAACAATTTTAACAGACTTTTAAGCCTTTTGCCTCTAGAAGATATATCAATTAACAGACAATATTCAAGGAAATCAGTACTGCACAGATCTTTTTGGTCTAGTAAGTTACAAAGTGGTAACTCTCACAGACAGTAATTAGAACTACCCTCTCCTATATGCCCCTCCAGATATAGCAACTTACATTCTTTGAGAAAAGTTTCTTTACCTGACTAGTATACTTCATAGGTATTTCCAAACCAAAACACTTTTCCACTCAACATTGGTTTTAAAAACCATTAGAACTTTTAGTTTTACAAGTTACAATTAATAAGTATTCCTTTAAAAAGAAACTTTTTAAAAAAGAATGTATTTTACTTGTTATGTTAACTTATAGTGCATTTGATTTCAGAGATAATTACCAAATATAGCAATTAAAATTTTTAAATATTCAATTCATTAAATAATTGCTACAGATCAATCTTCTAAAAGGCCTCAAACTAGACACTGCAGGGAAAAGAACATTGACCAAAGTGTCAACTTCACTCTTCAGAAGCTCACCTAATGCAACAGTATACATCATTGTTACACAATTTACAGATACTCAGTTATTCTATCAAGAAGAACATTGCAGAATTAAGTTCAGTTATTGAAATCTACATCCAGGTGGGCATGGTGGCTCAAGCTTATAATCCCAGTGATTTTAGAGGCCAGGGCGGGCAGATCACTTGAGGTTAGGAGTTTGAGACCAGCCTGGCCAACATAGCGAAACCCCATCTCTACTAAAAATACAAAAATCAGCCGGATGTGGTGGCATGTGCCTGTAATCCCAGCCACTCAAGAGGCTGAGGCAGGATAATCATTTGAACCTGGGGGGGTGAACGTTGCGGTGAGCCGAGATCATGCCACTGCACTCCGGCCTCAGCCACAGAGTAATACTCCATCTGAATAATAATAATAATAGTAATAGTAACAAAATCTACATCCAGAGGAAGAGATATGAAACAAATCATCAAAATCAAGGAAACAGATAAACTTAAGTCAGAAGATGACAAAATTGTAGCATGTGTTCAAGTCTTAAATGTAGTTATTAAGTTAATGCTTAGTGTCTCCATTTGTACTAGAAAGGGCAAAGGAAACACCACTCTTATCCTCCTTCACTAAGGTTAAAATTAAGATCAAGCTCCACCTGACAAAATTGAGATTGAGGGATATGTATAAAAGGAAAAGTGAGTTTTGCCATAGAAATGGGTTGAACAGTTTATGGACCTATTGGATATATTTATAGGAGACTCAAGTAATTTTTTCCCACAAATTGACAGAACAATGACCCACACAAGACTGCTTCCTGTTTTGCTGCCAAAACACCAGGCAAAACAGGCAACATGTTCATGCCTGAGGGTAGCTCTGACTGCATTGGTACTATGTCATATGCTAGTTTCAAACCTTGTTAATGTCATAAACTGGCAGGCATTGCATCTTGCCAATTATAGCCAGTTCATTATTAACATTACTGAGTGAATATTATATATGGTATAATTCATTACAGTGTAAATAGCCATTTATATCCTGAGGAATTCCTCACCAAGACTATGTGGAATATTTTTGATCAGTGGAGGAGACACATTAAGTAGCTTTATCCCATTGCCCATTACTCTTATATTTCATTTTATTGAAGGTATCAAGCAATGAGAGTTATGGTATTTATCAGCTTTTGAAGATCTTTTTTCTTGTAATTTCTGTTCTCATTATAAATAGATGCCCATGTTCATACATTAAAAAGATCACCAATCACAGATCATCAAAATGGATAATAATGAAAAATTTTGAAATATTGCAAGAATTACTAAAATGTCACAGACATGAAATGAGCACATGCTGTTGGGAAAATGGCACTGACAGATGTGCTCAACATGGGATTGCCACAACCTTCAATTTGTAAAAAACAAAACAAAGAAAAACCAATCTCTGTAAGATGCTATAAAGTGGACTGCAATAAAAAGAAGTATGCCTGTATAGACAAATGTCAGCATACTATTATATTCCCCAAAAAGAACTGTCTCCCAGGAAAGGTGATGACAGCACTTTTTGTTTATGTGTGATTTATTCCTAACTCAAAGCTATAGAGTTTTAATGCTTATTATGTGAGACCTCTGTCTCTCCAGGCCTTTGAGAGAGCCCTTTTGGAAAAATTCCTTTGAGGTAGGTGAGAGATCCTCCATCAGGAGGTGGGGCAACAAGAGCCGAGTATGACTGATGATTTGAAATCGACTGTATTGAAAGATTGATAAAGTTTGGGGAAAATTAAATTACAGGACAAGTGAAGTATACTCACTACACTACAATGACAATTCAATAATTAATCTAAATTAATTCAATAAATTTTTTATATAAAGAAAAAAATGACTCAAAATGAAATTATCCCTAGATGCTAAAATGCTAAAACCAAGAGTTACTTTTTCTTTCTCATCACACATCAAACTTATCTTTAAGTCTTATGGACTGTACCTTCAAATACAGGTTAAATCTTTCTACTTCTCTCCATCTATAGAGCCCTCCTCTACTCCTAGCTATGTCATCTCAACCTTGTGCATCTCCTGGCATCTGTTCTTTCTTCCTTTTATGCCATTCTTCATACAGTGGATACACTTTTTCAAAATATAAATTGAGTCTTGCCATTTCCCCATTTAAAACTCTTGATGATTCATTGTTGCACTTTTATAAAAATCCTCAAATCAGCAAAGAAGCAGTACGTTCAAATCAGACATGTTCAATGAAGAAGTACGTGTATTAAATAAGAACCAATATAGAAACAATACAGAAATATTATTGAAATGAGTGCCAATAAAAATGAGTGAAAGGATAGAAACTTAGCCTGCATTCAAACGTCAACTGGTTATACAACCCACTTAACCTTTTAAGAGAGACTAAAATATCTAGGACCTGTTCAGTTTCAAAATTCTAACGATTTATGTTTTGTCTTTTCAGATGCTCAACAATTAAAGGAGAAAAATATGTCAATTTCTAAATAAATAATACCTTTAATTTGCATAATGCTATATGGCTTAAAAAATGTTTGTACATTAATTACCCCATATAATGTCTTTAGTTTCTCCCTTCTTTTGCTTCTTCCAGATTAAACAGATAAAAAAATAATTGAGCTTCCCAAGACTTCCTGTTCCTTATTCTACCTTGCCTGTTCTAAAAATATGTCATGCAATATGTTTGTCGTAGGATACCACTACCTTTAAAAATAAATTTCCATCTTTAGTTGAATTTGGGAAATAAAAATAGCTTGGAGACACTAATACTTGCTAACATGGTAAACTTTGAAGAATTTTACTATCTACAATCTAGTTTGAATAATTCTATAAAAATTTCACAAAAGATAAATTTATGAACATAGATGAATATTTTCAGGTATATTTATTTTTGTTCCTAGAATTTGTAAATATAACTTGAAATATACCAATGGTCTGAATAATGATTCTGAAAATTCTTTTAATCCAACTAAGAAATTAAAATTTTAGATCAATACTTCATTGTAGTGTGTCATGTCTGGCTGTCTGCAGAAGGAAAGTGGAAATCTAGAGGAAATGAAATGGAGAATGCTCAGGGATAAATTGCCATCATGCACATGTAATATTCTGCTATGTTTCTGATAACCTCTAAGCCCTAATTTTCTAATGGAATGAGATAACTCTGTCAGAGGCAAAATCAGTACTTTGAAAGTACACACCAATGTTCTGTGAAATTAGAAATTGACCTTATTTTCCTTTATAGAATAAATACAAGTGGGCTTATATATTTGGAGCATATATAATATTTGAAATAAATTTTAGATGCTTTAAGTGTGTCATTATATATCTTCTTCCTTATTGATAACAGATTAAAATATAAAAAAGTGATTCTGTAAAATATGGTTACTAATCAAGACCAATTTTTGTTTTAATACTTGCCAGTATGTATTTTTCTAATTGCAACTTGAACAGAAATAATGTATTTCAAATCCTAGATACTTTATCATCAATTAAAAAGGTAATACGATTTTCCCCCACAATCCTTATGCTTAAAATTTATACTATTACTAACTTGGGGTGATTATGCATATCAGATCTTTATGATAAAATTTTTTTCACAAGGAACAAATTGTTGACTATAAATTAAGTTGCTATATTAACTATAAGCTAACTATAAAAAATTTTTAGCTATTAAGATATTTCAGATAGATGCATTGTTGAGATTATTGAGTTAACTCACCCAACCAGTATTTATTAAGTTCTTTATATGTTCCAGCCATTTGGCTAGTTGCTGTTCTAGCTGGGGTCATTTGAAAGGAAAGGTAGATGGATGTTTAGCATAAAATAGTACAAGAGTTTCTAACTAATGTCTTGAGATGTATCTGCAGCTTGATTATTGGATATTCAAGACATTTGCTATTGCTACAATTTCTACCACTATGATTCTTTTCCGTATTTGTTGCCTTGGAGATAGTATATGGTTAAGGGAATGGGCATTGGGTTCTCCATGGGTTCAAGTCCTAGCTTCGCCAATTACTACTCATGTGAATGTGGGGGAAAGTATTAACTTCCCTACCACACAATTTTTTTCATTAGAAAGATGAAGATAAGAAGGTTCCCACTGGCCTCTTGAGAAGTTAGAATGAGATATTGCTTGAAAAACACTTAAAGCTATTCCCAGAGGTTGTATGGTGGTTGTACTTTTAATGAAAAAACAAAGTGATGCCTGAGATTCCTGTGGGACCTTTCTTTTTTAAAAAACTGATTAAAAATATTGTGTCTTATTTTTTTGATTTGTTTAATTGGCAAATAATAATTGTACCTATTCATGGGGCACATAGTGATGTTTTGGTAGATATAATGTATAGTATTTGGACCAGGATAATTAGCATATTCATCATCTCAAACATTTATCATTTCATTGTGTTTGGAATGTTCAACATCCTCCTTTTAGCTATTTAAAGCTATTTAATACATTATTGTTAACTATAGTCATCCGATAGGCTATAGAGCACTAGAACTTATT
Source organism: Theropithecus gelada (assembly GCF_003255815.1). Lineage (NCBI taxonomy): Eukaryota > Metazoa > Chordata > Mammalia > Primates > Cercopithecidae > Theropithecus > Theropithecus gelada. Next base: position 107,873,936 of record NC_037673.1, on the reverse strand, counting down.
CTTCCCATCTAACTGTAAATTGGTATCCTTTCACAAATCTCTCCTATCCCTCAAGACCTTTGACACTCACTCTTCTTTTGTTGGAGCCTGTAATCTATGAATTTCTCTTTCCTGACTGATGCCCTTTTTTGCTGGAGCATATCTTTCAAAAGGGGGCATGGGTCGCCCTTTTGTGTCTAGTCTATTTCTAGTTTACCATCATACTTGGTTGATACTATGGCTTCAAACAGAATTTTAAGTAGAGATAATATTTTCTCAGATTTTGAAGCATTGTTTCACTGTCTTCTAGCATTCGGTACTGCTGTTGTGAAATTTGATACCATTCTCAGTCTCACTTTTGTATTCAAGGGCTTTTTCTCTGTGGAAGCTTTTAGGATCTTCTCATTTTCTCTGGCATTCTGAAATTTTGTAAAAATTACGTATGCTTTCATTGTTCTAGTCACTTTATTGGCCCTTTCAAACTCTAGATGCTTACCTTTTAGTTCTGAAAAAATATCTTGTATGATTTATTTGAACTATTCTTCCTACCTATTCTCTCATTTTGAAATTGCTATTACTCATTGGCTATCCTGAATCAATTCTAGAGAGTTTTGTTCTATATCTCTTACTTTTCCTTTTATATTTTCTGTCTCTCTATTTTATTCTACTTTCTTGGTAGTTTCTGTTTTAACTTTCTACCATTTGAATGATTTCTCTATTTTGGATGTTATATGATGATAGTTAATTTCCAGGAGCTCTTTCTTATCTTCTGATCATTGTGTAGCTTTCTTACTTTGTTTTATGAATGCAGTATCTTTTCTTCTCTTATTGAGTTGATTAATTGTACTTTATTTGAATTGTTCTCTACTGTTGCTTTGTTTCTATCTCTTCTTTCAGCTTCTTGTTTTTATCTTTTTCTTTCATGTTAGAGGTAGGTTGAGCAGGAAAGGGTTAAATCAGCAGGCCTGGGTTACTCAAATGCTGTACATTTCAAAGAAAGGCCTGCATTTAGGATTGGCTCTTGGCTGGCTCTTGGGAGATAAATCCTGAGTCCCTGGGATAGTCTGACTGATAAGATGGCATTTGTGTCCCGATGGCCTTGGTCACCGTATACCAGTTTGATCAGATATTTTATGCTAACCATGTGATTTATGGTGAATGCCTCTTTTTGCTCTGAGTGATGGGGGTAGAAGTGTGAGTAGCTGAGATTAATCATACATTGTCTTGCTTGCCTGTATAACTGACTCCTCGATAAAATCCCTGTACCTCAAAACGCAGGTGAGCTTTCCTGGTTGGCAACACTTTCATTGTGTCACATGTCATTACTAAGAAATTAATTGCAGCCCTTTGTGACTCTACTGGGAGTAGACACCTGGAAGCTTGTGCCTGGTTTCTCTTGGAATTTGCCCCATGTGCCCTTTCCTTTTGCTGACTTTTGTATATATCCTTTCATTGTATTAAAATATAACCATAAATGTAACCACTTTTCTGAGTCCTGTGTGTCCTTCTAGTGAATCATTGAGTCTGTAGAAGCTCTTGGGAACCCTCAACACACAGGTTACTTTTAATTGACTCTTCCTGTTTTACATAAGGGACTAAATGCATCTTGGACTCTCAGAACATGAAGACAATATTTGTTTATTTTACTGTAGGGCAATGGTTCTCAAAGTGTTGTTCAAGGACCCCTGAGGTCCCAGAGAACTTTGTAGGGAGTTCATGAGGTCTGTACTATTTTCATATTAATGCCAAGGTTTTATCTGCCTTTTTCACTACGTTAACTTTTGTGCTCATGGTGCCAAACAGTGATGGGTAAAACTGCTGAAGCCTTTGCCATGGACAAAGGAAATGGCACGAAGGTATACTTAGTATACCTTTAGTATATTCTTTACCACCACACACTGTTGTAAAAAAGAAATATGCTAGTTTTACTTGATGTTGGCCTTGATAAAGCAATAAAACTTGTAAATTGAGTATACATCTTTTAATATTTTATGTGAGAAAATGGGAATTATGCCTACTATTCTGCTGCATTCTGAAATACAATGGCTGTCGCAAGGAAAAGCATTAGTGTAATTGAATGGAGAGTTGAAGTCACCATTTTTTTCTTCATGGAAACCATTTTTACTTGAAAGAATGACTGACTGAAAAACTATGGTTATGCAGATGTGGGTATTTGCCAGACATTTTTTGAAAATAAATAAAGTGGCCTTACTGGTAATGATAAAATGTGAGTTTTCAAAAAATCAGAAGTTTGGAAAACTTGTATTGGCAACTAGGAACTTAAGAGCTTTCCAATCATTACAAAATTTTCTGATGAGATTAGTGGTAATATTAACAAATATAATTTTTTGATATTATGTAATGAAATCTGTCAACATTTGGAAGATCTTTATAACTCTGTGAACAAAGGTTTTCCAAATGATAAATGCATGGTGCTACAAAATCCCATGCATGGGTAAAAATACATTCAAAGTGCAGGACAGACTTTAATGTAATAGAATCAAAAAGTTCATTGATGTGGTTTCAGATTCTACGTTGCAATTAACCTTTAAGAAACTACTCCTTTTCAAGTTGGAGTGTAGTTTGAATCTGCAATTATCTGAAAGGGCTATTAAAATACTCTTCCCTTTTCCAACTACATATTGCTGGGAGGGTGCATTTTTTTCACACACCAACAAAATTTACATGTTGCAATAGATTAAATGCAGAAGCAGATATGAGAATCCTGCTATCTTTTATTAAGACAGATGTTAAAGAGGTTGCCAAAAATACCATACTTCTACTACATCTTTTTTTTTTTTTTTGGAGAACATAGTTATTTTTCATGAAAACACTTTTTTATGTTATATAGTGGATTATTGTTATTTTGAAATGAATTATATATTTTTTAAAATTCACAGGTTAATTTCTAATATGGTAAAACTTGATAGACATTACCTGTATAAACAAGAGCTTTTTGGGATCTGTAACGATATTTATGAGTGTAAAGAGATTTTGAGACTAGAAAGTTTGAGAATTGCTATTATAAGTCTTAAGGGAGGAAGCTAGTCTTTTAATTGGGATGAGACCAAATGCTCTTATTTGTGGGTGCATTTCTCTGAAATTCCTTTCTTTTTCCCCCTAGAGAGCAATCCTTCAGTTCCCTGACTTAGAGCTTTATGATGGCATTTTGAGTTTGCAAGTAATTTAGTTCACTGAGTAGACTTTGCATTAATTTTCTAGTTTTCAGTCCTGTGTCACACTTCTCTCCTCCATTCTGCTTTGTGGCCATAACCGGGATCCTTCTGATTTTATTTCTCCAGAGAATAGCCTCTGCTCTCCTGTTGAGTTTAGGAGCAGAATCTAGGTCCATGCTGTGGTTCACTCTTTGTTTCCATCCCCCTCTTCCTTTACTCTGTTGTAGTAGTCCCCACTGTTCCATCTATTTTACTCTTCTAGAAAGCTGTGCTTTCTTAGGCTCTGTCATTTTCCCTCTTGGCATTGTTTTGGGTATGTGCTAAGCTGAATAATGGCTCCTTTCAAAGGTAGCCATGTCCTAATCCCTGGAAACCATGAAGTTTTCTTATGTGGCAAATACTTTACAGATGTGATTAAGTTAAAGATCTTGAAATGAGAGATTATCCTGGATATCCATGTGGGCTCTAAATGCAATAACAAGAATCCTTATAAAAGAGAGACAGGTGGAGATTTGTAGCAGGCAGAAAGGGAGAAGAAAATGCGACCATGAAGGTAGATTAGAATGATGCACCCCCACACCGAGGAATACTGGCAGCCATCAGAAGCTGAAAGAGGTGAGGAACGGCTTCTCTTCTTCCAAAGGGCACGTGGCCCTGCTGGCATCTTGATTTCTTCCTAGTGATATTTATTTCAGACTTTTGGCTTCCAGAATTGTGAAGGAATTAATTATTACTGTTTTAAGCCACCAAATGTGTGGTCATGTTATAGCAGCTTCAGTAAACTAATACAAAGCAAAGGGTTTTTTTTTTTTTCCTTCATTTTATGCATGCAGTGAGGTTTTGAAAGGTAGAGTAGGTAAATGTATATGGCCTATATATGCTGGGTAGAAACAAGCTTTTTAATGAGCTTCTAACTGCCATAAAGGCAAAGCAAGTTTGGGAGAGTGAACATTTTAGCAAAATAGAAATTCTTCTGATTATTTGGGGTGACTCAGATGTCCTCAGAGGGGTCCTAGATTTCAGTCACTCTTTTTAAATTCTCCAAAAAGAAAGCACATCCGAATGGTTGTAACTTATCTGGAGTTGTTAGAACTAGCCAATGACAAACACAAATTGTTTATCCAGTCCTAGAACTTGGAAGGATTGGGGAATCACCAGTTTCAGAAAGAAACTGATGAGTTATACCTCACATTTTACACTATTGCTCTGCTGTGGGGCATTATACAACTTTCTGTCTGAGCTGTGTGACCATTTTCTCTCTGTCTTTTGAGCTTTTGTGCTGTTTAAAGAAGGGAAGAAGAATTGTTGCTTCTCCAGCTTTTCCCATGTTTGATGTTAATGATGCTTCTTAATTATATTGTGTGCACATGTGCCAAAGATCATGGACAGCTGCAAGGGAATATAGGTCAGGGAAAGCTGGAGCTGTAGTAACATAGTGTATGCATCGTGAGGCCAGTGGAGAGAGACTGAATGATGGACGTGGGCACTGGAAGGCGTGCCTTTCTTTCACAGTCAACAAAGATTTAGGTAGCCTTCACCATGTGTGTAATTCAGTACTACAGCTATTTGAGGAGAAGAGTAACCTTCACCCTGTCCTAACTTTTACATGAGGAATCATAATGCACAAGAAATTATAATGCACTTAAAAAGATACATACCTGAAGGGAATAATTTCTGAATTTCTGGAGGTAACAAGAAGCAAAGCAAAACATTTAACATCTAGATTTGCAACATTAAAACAAATAAAGAGGCTATTATTCAAATTGTATCAAGACATGAGAGCTCAGAATTTATAACACAGTTGGGATTCAGATATTTTCTGCAAATTAGATTTTTCTTTTCTTCATATGAATAGAATCACTTGGGAATATTTCCTGATAGATATAGGCCTTTTAAAATAATGATGAATAAGAGAGGACAAATAGAAACTAAATTAACATAATACACCAAATGAACAGAATTATATTAGACAGAAGCAGGAAAATGACCATTTTAGGCAGCATGCCCCCTGGGCTGTAATATGTCTAATGCTGTTGTTTACGGTACTTCATATGCTGCTGGTGGTCAGTGAAAGTTTAAAACACAATCAGAAACATATTCTGCAGTAATAAATTTTACTTTTGGCTGCACACAGACTTGAATATAAAAATTACTGTCTACTAATTCAAAAAGCCACTTCCCCCAAATGAACAATTGCCATTAATCCATTCTTCCCAGTTGCTTGGCAACTTTTAAATAACTAGCAGATATCAAGAGATGCATTTCTTAAAAAAAAAATCACTGAATATTCGATAAGCCACTGATTAGTGTTTATGATAAAACTGGGTGGAGGGGGAAGAATTGGGAAATAAGGAGAGGAAGAATCATAGATGAATACTATGTGGAGTCATTAGGGCATAAGTTAACAAATGGCTAGTATACTAAATCCTGGACTTAGAGAGTTTATAATTCCTTTCTTCCACTGCCTGCCTTGTTCCAGACAGGTCTGATGTTTACAGGGGTGTGTGTGTGTGTGTGTGTGTGTGTGTGTGTGTGTATGCATGTGTGTGTGTGAGAGACAGAATGTAAATAAAAGAGAGTAAAATAATGTTAAAGGAAAAGTAATACAAAGGCATGGATATTAGAATGAAGCAAGAAATGACTTTACTTTTAAAAATGCCAATCACAAAGACCCAAAGGCCCTCAAGCTTGAGTATCAGATTCTAGCAGCCATTTAGAAAAGAGATACATGGGGTGAGGTGTACGAAAGATACATGTTTGTGGCTTTGGAGATGCAGAAGTATTCCTGAGGCTGGGTACAGGCAGGTATTTCCTTAAGTCTTAATAGAAGTGGCATTGTGTGATATAATGAAGGACATTCTTGACAGAGGTCTTCTGTGGTGCATTGTTGACTGTACACATCTCAACATAGGCCAATGGCTTCACACACAATGATTCAGCAAAATTATTTCTATCAAGAGCTGTTACATGGACCATGTATATAGCTGGATGGAAGGACCAGAAATTGCTTCTGAAGCAAAGGTGCTCTGGAAAGGAATGAGTAGAGATAGCTGGGCTTGCCATGTCTTTCTGACCCTCTGTGCTTCTTTAGTGCTTGAGAGTCAAGAAATGACTTAGTGCATCTACTTATACAGAGGAGGAAGTGGCTTTCTGCGTAAAGCAAGAAAAATGGAATGGACTGAGGCTTATTATATACATTTCAGCAGCCTATAACTTCCCCTTTCCTCATTAATTATATAATTCTAGATATGGACCTAGGTAGGCTCTTCATCCTCTAGATGAGCAGTTATTTATACAACTAAAAACCCACAGAGTATGGATAAAATAAAATATGCTTCAATGATCCCTTCTGTCTGAAGACCCAGGGGGGCTAATTCAGAGCCACCCACCTTGCACAACTTCAGAGGGCATCATTTAAATGGAATTTTATGAGAAGTTCCAGGAGTTCTTGGAGTTGTGCTACCTAGACGTTCTGAGAGACTCTTTTGCTAAAGAGTGGCTATAAGAGTTGCTTTTCTCCCATTTCAAGCAGGGTAAAGTGCATATTAATATTAGAGAAGAGATGATGGTGCTGTCTCAAGTAAGCTGAGTCTGTTTTTTGTTTTTTGTTTTTGTCAAGAGAAGAGACAGAATTTCCATGATCAGTTGGCAGAGATGCAAACAAAGCACACACCACCTATATCTGCTAGATGCTCTGTTGGCCTGATGACTGTGGGACCCTCTGGTAAATGTGTTTTTCAAATAGGTCAAAGCATAACTCCTACAAATATAAGCACCTGTCAATGATTTCACTCAACTCATCAGTTAGTGCAGTAATCAGTAATATAGAAAGCTGATTCCAAGAATATTTGAGAAAGTGGGTATTTATAGGAAATTCAATAAGAGAATGTTAAGATGAGATTGCTAAGTTAGATTGGAAACTTGTTAATGGCCTTAAAGGCAATAAACGATAACAGATAGGGTAATTTTTTTCCCCACTAGATAGAAATAATTTGCATACAATTTAATACTCTTTTTACAGAATCAATTGGGTGCAGTCCTGATTCTTGTCAGGAAATGTTAGGCATCCTCATCATAGCAGAGGTGATTTAGGGCTAGGCTGCTATTGGGTTCTTAATATTAATTTTTATTAACTTACCCTGAGTGCACACACAAGGCATACTGGATCAGAGAGAGATTTCTTAAGCATGTCAGCCCCTGCTGCCCCAGACTTCACCTCTGGGATGATGTGATAAAAGCGAGGCCAAATGTTCTACTGGAGTAGCTGAAGACTCCAGAGGTAAAGAACAAGAAAAATGATTTTTATCTGCTTATAATGGGAAAGGAGGTAGCAGTCCCTTCCCTTCCTGAAAAGGCCTCTTTGAAAACATAATGGACCTGAATCTTTACTCCAGTTCTTTGGTTTATAAGTAAAATTTCTCCAGCATCCAGAATTCCCTGTGTGTCTTGACTTTTACCAGCAAGAAATGTCTTCAAGTTCTGAGGCCTGCTTATTCCTCCTTGAAATGTAAATACCTAGAAAGATGACACTCCAGTCTGGGAAATAATCATTTAACACTCTTTGGATCTTTTTGGATGAGAGTAATTAGCTCCACCATGAGGGAAACAAATGTTAGGGAAACAGACCTAATCCCTATAGCATGTAAAAAATGTTTCTAGGTGAAATGAAAGATTAAAAAATTGCCTGTCTTCGTACTGTACACGTTTTTTGGAGGGGTGTCTCAGGAGGGTAGGGCTTTTGGCAGGAACGAATATTATAGGTCAGTGGTTCTCAAAATGTGGTCCCTGGACCAGCAATATTAGCATCACTGGGAAATTTTTAGAAATGCAAACTTTTTAGGTATTATGTTACATCAGACTTACTAAATTAGAAACTCTGGGGATGGGGCCAACAATCTGTTTAATATGTTCTCCAGGTGATTCTGATATAGGCTAGTTTGAGAACCACTGCTGTAGGCCATGTGTTCATGAGCTAGTCTTAATATTTCTCTTTATTTCCTGCTGCTGTCTCTTTGCTCCCTATCATGTATTGTTGATTCTTTATCAATGAACAAAACGTCTATCTGCTGCCATGGTAAGATCTACTTTCACTGCAGTGGGTTTAATGGTAAACAGAAAGAATAAATTTATATGAAGGAAGCATCTTATTATTATGAAGAGACTGTAAGATTCCTATTTCTGAAGGACTTTAAAAATTAGATGAACAACTGCATATTTTGGATTATTTAAATATGGACATCTGAACAGCAAGGAGGCTGGACCAAATCATTGTGGACTATTTCAGTTTCCTCGAGACAAACAGTATTTGGTAGATCAAATTGAGGAGCAACTGAGCAGGATCATGCATAGTAAGATCCACCAGGCATAAAGCTGACTTTCATCAAATTTTATTTTATATTGCATTTGCCATCACCAGTACATGTAGGAAACAATAATGGCTACTCTTACATGTTTCGTGTTTTAATGTTTTTAATCAGTTGAAATTTTGATGTCATCTCTCTCTTTTGATACAGTAATTATTTGAAGTGTTTGGTGGTGTGCAATATTTGTTTTCTGATACTCACAAGGCATACATGAGAATTCCTTTGATGTATAAACAGTGTAGTCTCTCACACAAAAGTTAGTTCAGTCTTATCAGTAATAACTCTAGGAGCTCAAGAGAACCTACCTATTTCTTCAGGTAATCTGCCCTTCTGGAACGTTAGTAAATGATATCAGACGATGTAAAATTCCGTTTTTAAAATCCCCAAATGGTTTCTTGAAATTATCTTTCAGCTTTATGAATCTCAGCAGACAGAACATCTGGGATTGATGACAGACATTTCCAGCATTCTTTTTATATTTCCGTGAATATAAATCTGATTTCCCTGGGTTTCATGACAAATATCAGGAGAATTAACCCAGAACAGAGAAGAAACACACAGTAAGGAACATGTAATTACTAGCACGGTGTTTCTGTACTGTAGTGCAAATGTGACATAAGAAAAATGTGACAAAGGAAAAAAAAGAAATTTAGGTAACACTATGTTACTTAACATTAAAAAGGGAACAATCCAGGTTAATATAAATACCAACCTAGGAACTGTGGATGCTTCAGAAACAGAGAATGTTTGCTTGTTTCGTGCATCACCCATTTTCATAAAGCAGAATTGTTTTTATGAACTGCAGAATGACTCCTTGCAGTGCTATACCCCTTGTTGCCTCTGAGATTGGTTTGGAAGGAGTAGGCATTATTTTTTAAATTGCAGTGTTTGTCCAGGTTTCTGAGATCATTTAGTTGTAGTTTCAGTAGATATTCCAAACATGAATGTCTGAATATAAGCAATGTACACAAATCTTTTTTTTTTTTTCCCTTTCCCCTTGAGGGCTTGCTCTGGAGAGGGAAATTTAAAAAAAAAAAAAAAAAAAAAAAAAAAAAAAAGGCCTACCTTATAGGAAACGTTTCTATGTGATAACTCAGGTAATTTCTCCTTTTATCTACTTTTCTATTCTGTTTTACTTTGATTTTGAAACTGCTCAGCATACCACGTTGTGGAGAATCACTTTAGTTCTTTAGTTTAAGGTGACAATTTTTGACTTGGCTTGATGGGCCCACAGTACCAGCGAGAATAAATGCCTGGACATTCTTTATCAAATTCTCTAAATAGGGAGAACTGTTTCTTCAAACAAAGTCAGTGGAAAACATTTTGTTGAACATGACCCTGCTGTCTGGCATATGCTTGTATTGGTATGGTGCTTTGCCTAAACACATCCCCATCCTTACCTTCCCCAAAGGGGAAGGCAGAACGAGGATCGGCAGTCCTGTGGATTGTGCATTTGTCACTGCTGTGATGTGACCTCCCCTCATCCCCCACAACATGGCCCACATTGTCCCAAGAGCTCTGGCGTTCTTCCTTTTATGTCTTCTGTTTTAACTTTCTCATTGGATGATGCTACTATTTAACTTCTTACTTGTTGTGTGTTTGGTGCAAGGCGTTGGGGAGTCCCCTTTCTCCATGAGTCTGGCTGAGGGCTCAGATGCAGTCCTTCCCTTTTGCTTCCTGTATCCAAAGACAGAACACAGGATCTTTTTATTTTAATTGTTTAACACCTAATCATCCAAAGGGGATAATAAATGAGCAAACTCAGAGAAGTTAAAAGTATTTAAGACAGTTGACAGTTTCTTGCTTCCTTTAGGTCCTTTCCAAATCCTCCATTTTCTTATTGCCCACCTTGAAAACCAATTCCACAGTGGTGTATGATGCTACGTCTTATGTGCTAAGAACCCAGAAAACAAATCCTAACACAGCAAATGAATGAAAGGTGTTGACTACAGAATACATTTACTCAAAACAAGCTCAGCATAAAGATAGAGAGGACACAGAATTGGTTATAAAATTGATTTCTAAAAATTAACTGAAGTCTCCATGTAGTAAGATTTCTTAGTACATAGCCTATAAAATTGAAAAACACATTTCTTTACTGAAACAGCAGAATGTAACCTTGCCATGCAGATAAAAATAAAAGACTGAGGTGGTGACCGAAGGTGTCTTTGTGTATTTCAGTACCATCATAGCTAAGACTTACAAATATCACATTCTATGCCCTGAGAAAACCGGAAGGATTGTTCTCCTGTCTGCTTCCTTGTCCTTCTTACTTGTGTAATTTGTGCACTTGTATACTGTAAGTATTCTTCAGCTAGTACAGTTTCTGTGACTCCTGGGAATACATTTCCCTGAGACCACCTGCCACTGAGCGATATGTCCAAGCCTAATACTGTGCTCCTTCTTAGGAAGAAAACTAATAATGCTGTATAAAATTAACTATAGCACAGTAAACCATCCACATTTTGTGGTTCTAAGTCTTTATTCTTGGCAGTAGAAATGTGCTTGGTGGTTAATTTTATACCATGCTGCTGCAACTGAAGAGTTTGTGTCTGACAGCTTTAAATTGAGAAAATGAGTATTTTTGAAACAGCCCAGTAACTATTGGTATGAATCAAGTAATTTTGGGCTACAAATGGATAATTAGTAAAATTCACTCTCTTCTGTAATTTTGTTGCAAGGATCTGCTCCTGACATGAAAAGAAAAGTGGGCATTAAATCTAAAACACATTTCTTTAGCTCTAGGGGTGCCTATGGTACCTTTTCCTCACTATAGACTGAAAGTAAGATGAGATTTCTTGCCTTAAGTTTCTCTTTGGCTTCCCAGAGCCCCAGGCTTCCTAGGATAGTGAAGCAGGATACAGGAAAGACCTGAGTTTGGCTTCCTGTGCTGGGGATAATAATAGAACCCACCTCATAGGGTTATTGTTGGATTCAGTGAAATATGCGTGTAAGACTCTCAGCACACAGCTGGTGCATAGCACTTAGGAAATGCTACCTCCATTATTAATATCAGCTGCCTCCTTGGTCAGAGTGTCAGTTTCCTTATCAGTAAGATTTGGAATATATGAATCATCCCCATATCCTATATCTTTCCTCAAGGCATGCACTGAGTGTAGGCAAAGAGTCACCTCTCTTTGTTAATTTTCTTGCTTCAAGAGAACAAGGGGATACATGTCTTCTGAGCTGGATCTAGAAATGTTTCCATGTAACTATTTTATTTATTGGTAAGAGGCTGGCAGGAAGAAATGTTATTTCATTATTTGTTTTTACCTTGCTCTTGAACTATTTTTGCCTGCTCTCCTTTCTTCATCCCAGGAAATGGTTTCAGACAGATCCCATAGTTTTCTAATCATATTCAGGAATTGGAGAAAGTCTCATTTTCGGTATTAGAAACTTTGAGAAAGTCTCATTTTCAGATATTAGAAACTTTGATTTTATCTAAATACAAACCTCTATCTCTTACCCAATTAAATTTTTTCCCCTTCCCCGGTCTGTTCCTGCCCCAGGCTTAGAAGGCAACTCACAGTAGGGAAGAGGAGCATAATTTGCCCTTTCATGATCCCTCTTGGATTTTTCACCCCTTCATCCCTATCCTGGAAGTGGTTTCTGGCTCTTGCAGGGTGAGGGAGGGGAAGGAAAAGAGGAGAGGGAATGGGACATGAGAGTCTAAACTGAATGAGCTGGTGTTGCTGCCCCTCTATGGCAGTTGCCCAAATGCTCTTCCTCCCAGGCTGCTTTGGGGGTTTCTTAGGAAGCTTCGGTGTTGGAAAACTTCCATTTGCCATTTCTTGATGTAACTGATATTTTTCTTTTTTTCAGTTTTAATCATTTTATTTTCAGGTTATTCTTTTCTGGTCCGTAAAGCCCTTGCCCTCCCTCCCTATCTCTCTCCCTACCTCCCTCTTAGGCACAAGGGCCAGCTGTCCTTTCTGTCGGTCAGACAAGTTTCCGTTATTAGTCTCTGCATTTTATTTACAATCCTAAAATACAGTTGGAACCAAGAGGTCTATGTCTTTCCCTGGTTCTTTGAGAGAGAAAGGTGGAAGGTTAGATGCCCTCCCCTCTCAAAAGCTGTATGGGGGAGAGCATCGTGCATTTTTCATTCTTTAAAGTACAAAAGGGAACCATAGTGGATTTCCAACCTCAGCTATTTCAACCTGCCTGCCTTCCTGATTTTTTTTTTTTTTTTTTTTGGTCTGACATGACTTATCTAGATCAATAGTTCTCCAGCTTGAGCAAGCTTCAGAATCACCTGGAGGGCTTTTTAAGAAACAAATCCCTGCATCCCACCTGCAGAGTTTCTGTTTCAGCAGATCTGGGGTGGGGCCTGAGAATCTGCATTTCTACAATTACCCAGGTGATACTGGTCTACGAACTACCCTTTGAACTACTACTTGTCTAGAGCAGGAGTTTTTCACCTCTGGCTACGAATTAGCTAATGATAATTCTATTTACGAAAGATCACTATCAGATACCAGCCCCAGAGATACTCATTTAGTTGGTTTGGGGTAAGGGATGAATAATGGCATTTCTAAAACTCTTTCCAGGTGATCCTCCCACCTCTGCTCCAGACCCTGTGAGAAGCTGTTTAAGTGTCAAGTTCCCACCAAAAAAAAACCAAAACTTTTATTTTAGGTTTGGGGGTACATGTGAAGGTTTGTAACATATGTTAACATGTATTATGGGGGTTTGTTGTACATATTATTTCATCACCTAGTTATTAAGCTCAGTACCCAATAGTTACCTTTTCTGCTCCTCTACCTCCTCCCACCCTCCACCATCAAGTAGATCCCAGTGTCTATTGTTTCCTTCTTTGTGTTCAGAAGTTTTTATCATTTAGTTCCCAACTATAAGGAAGAACATGTGGTATTAAGTTTTCTGTTCTTGCATTAGTTTGCTAAGGATAATAGCTTCCAGCTCCATCCACGTTGCCACAAAAGACATAATCTCATTCTTTTTTATGGCTGCATAGTATTCCATGGTGTATATGTACCACATTTTCTTTATTCAGTCTGCCATTGATGGGTGTTTATGTTGATTCCACCTCTTTGCTATTGTGAATAGTATTACAATGAACATTCGTGTGCATGTGTCTTTATGGTAGAATGATTTATATTCCTTTGGGTACATAGCCAGTAATGGGATTGCTGGGTCAGATGGTAGTTCTGCCTTTAGCTCTTTGAGGAATTGCCATACTGGTTTCTGCAATGGTTGAACTAATTTACACTCCCACCAACAGTATATAAGTGTTCTTATTTCTCTGCAACCTCACCACCGTCAGTTATTTTTTGACTTTCTGGTAATAGCCATTCTCAATGGTGTGAGATAGTATCTCATTGTGGTTTTGATTCACATTTCTCTAATTATCAGTGATACTGACCTTTTTTTCATATGATTGTTGCCTGCATGTATGTCTTATTTTAAGAAAAGTCTGTTCATGTCCTTTGCTTACTTTTTAATGGGACTGTTTTTCTCTTGTGAATTTGTTACTTATAGATGCTGAATATTAGACCTTTGTCAGATGCACAGTTTACAAATATGTTCTCCCATTCTTTGAAGTTTCTTTTTACTCTGTTGATAGTTTCTCTTGCTGTGCAGAAGCTCTCAAATTTAATTAGATCCTACTTGTCAATTCTTGCTTTTGTTGTGGTTGCTTCTGGTGTTTTTGTCATGACATCTTTGCCCATTCCTATGTTCAGGATGATATTGCTTAGGTTGTCTCCAGGGTTTTTGAGTTTTGAGTTTTAGATTTAAGTCTCCAACCCCCACCCCTCCCCCCTGCCCATCCTCCCCCTAAGACAGAGTCTTGCTCTCTCACCCAGGCTGGAGTGCACTGGTATGATCTTGGCTCATTGCAACCTCTCAACCTCCACCCATTGGGTTCAACGAATTCTTGTGCCTCAGCCTCCTGAGTAGCTGGGATTACAGGCAGGCATGTGCCACTACACCCAGCTTTTTTTTTTTTTTTTTCTGTGGAGTTTTGCCATGTTGGCCAGGCTGGTCAAACTCCTAGCCTCAAGTGATCTGCCCACATCATCCTCCCAGAGTACTGGAATTACAGGAATGAGCCACTATACTGAGCTTGCATTTAAGTCTTTAATCCATCTTGAGTTGATTTTGTGTGTGGTGTAAGGAAGGGGTCCAGCTTTAATCTTCTGCATATGGCTAGCCAAATATCCCAGCACCATTTATTGAATAGGGAGTCTTTTCCCCATTACTTGTCAGCTTTATTGAAAATCAGTGGTCGTAGATGTGCAGCCTTATTTCTGGGTTCTCTGTTTGGTTCCATTGGTCTATGCGCCTGTTTTTGTACCAGTACCAGGCTGTTTTGGTTATTGTAGTCTTGTAGTATAGTTTGAAGTCAAGTAATGTAATGGCTTCAGCTTTGTTTTTTTTTGTTGTTGTTGTTGTTGTTGTTGTTTTTATTTGCACCTGACTATTCAGGATTTCATTTTGGTTTGATAGAAATTTTTAAATAATTTGTTTTTCTTGTTCTGTGAAGAATGTCATTGGTAGTTTGATAAGAATAGCATTGAATCTATAAATTGGTATGGGCAGTATAGTCATTTTAATATTGATTCTTCCTATGTGTGAGCATCGACTGTTTTTCCATTTGTTTGTGTCTTCTCTGATTTTTTTTGAGCAGTGTTTTGTAATTCTCATTGTAGAAATATTTTACTTCCGTGGTTAGCTGTATTCCTAGGTATTTTATTCTTTTAGTGGCAATTGTGAGTGGGATTGCCTTTTTTATTTGGCTCTCAGTTTGGATGTTGTTGGTGTATAGGAATGCTAATGCTTTTTGTACACTGATTTTGTATCCTGAAACTTTGCTGAAGTTGCTGGCTGGAGGAGCATTTGGGCTGAGACACTGAGGTTTTCTAGATATAGGATTATGTTGTCTGCAAATAAAGATTGTTTGACTTCCTCTCTTTCTATTTGGATGCCCTTTTTAGTCCATTCTCACACTGCTAATAGAGACATACTTGAGACTAGGTAATTTATAAAGGAAAGAGGTTTAATTGACTCAGTTCAGCATGGCTGGGGGAGGCCTCAGGAAATTTACAATCATGGCAGAAAGGGAAGCAAATACATCCTTCTTCACATGGCAGCAGGAAAGAGAAGTGCCAAGCAAAAGGGGGAAAAGCCCCTCATAAAACCATCAGATCTCATGAGAACTCATGCACTATCATGAGAACAGCAGGACTGGATTAACCACCCCCATGATTCAATTATGTCCCACTGGGTCCCTCCCTGACATGGAGGGATTTTGGGAACTACAATTCAAGATGAGATTTGGGTGGGGATATAGCCAAATCATATCATTGCATCCCTGGCCCCTCCCAAATCTCATGTCCTCACATTTCAAAGCACAATCATGCCCTTCCAACAGTCGCCCAAAGTCTTAACTCATTCCAGCATTAACTCAAAGGCCCAAGTCCAAAGTTTGATCTGAGACAAGGCAAGTTCCATCTGCCTATGAGCATGTAAAATCAAGAGCAAGTTAGTTAATTCCTAGATACAATGGGAGTACAGGCATTGGGTAAATATACACCTATTCCAAAAGGGAGAAATTGGCCAAAAAAGGGGCTACAGTCCCCATGCAAGTCCAAAATTGAATAGGGCAGTCATTAAACCTTGAAATTTCAAGATGATCTTCTTTGACTCCATGTCTCACATCCAAGGCACATTGATGCAAGAGGTGGGCTTCCATGGCCTTGGGCAGCTCTGCTCCTGTGGCTCTGCAGGGTACAATGCCCCTCCCGGCTGCTTTCATGGGCTGGTGTTGAGTGTCTGGCTTTTCCAGGTGCACGTTGCAAGCAGTTGGTGGATCTACCATTCTGGGATTTGGAAGATGGTGGCCCTCTTCTCACAGTTCCACCAGGCAGTGCCCCAGTGGGGATTATGTGTGGGGGCTCTGACCCCACATTTCCCGTCCACTCTACCCTAGCAGAGATTCTCCCTGAGGGATCCACCCCTGTAGCAAACTTCTGCCTAGACTGTCAAGCATTTCCATACATCCTTTGAAATCTAGGCAGAGGTTCCCAAACCTCAATTCTTGATTTCTGTGCACCCACAGGCCCAATACCATGTGTAAGCTACCAAATCCTGGGTCTGAAGCAATGGCCTGAGCTGTATGTTGGCTCCCTTTAGCCATGGCTAGAGCTGATGCAGCTAGGAGGCAGGGCATCATGTCCCAAGGTTGCATAGAGCAGAGGAGCCCTGGGTCTTGTCCATAAAACCATTTTGCCTCCTAGGCCTCCAGGCCTGTGACGGAAGGGGCTGCCCTGAAGGTCTCTGTCATGCCCTGGAGACATTTTCCCCATTGTCTTGGTGATTAACATTCAGTTCCTCATTACTTATGCAAATTTCTGCTGCAGGCTTGTATTTCTCTGCAGTAAATGGGTTTTTCTTTTCTATCACATCATCAGGCTGCAAATGTTCTGCTTCCTCTTGAACTCTTTGCCTCTTAAAATTTCTTCTGCCAGATACTCTAAGTCATCTCTCTCGAGTTCAAAGTTCCGGAGATCTTTAGGGCAGGGGCAAAATGCCACCATCTTTTTGCTAAAGCATAACAAAGATGACGTTTACTCCAGTTCCCAGAAAGTTCCTTATCTCTATGAATCTACCTCAGTTTATTGCCCATAACACTATCAGCATTTTGGACAAAGTCATTTAACAAGTCTCTGAGAAGTTCCAAACTTTATCACATCTTCCTGTCTTCTGAGCCCTCCAAGTCTCTAGGAAGTTCTAAACTTTCCTACATTTTCCTGTCTTCTTCTGAGGCCTCCAAAATCTTCCAACTTCTGCCTGTTACCGAGCTCCAAAGTTGCTTCCACGTTTTCAGATATACTTTTAACAGTACCCCACGCCCTCAATACGAATTTACTGTATTATTTCATTCTCACACTGCTAATAAAGACATACCCGAGACTGGATAATTTATAAAGGAAAGAGGTTTAATTGACTCAGTTCAGCATGGCTGGGGGAGCCTCAGGAAATTTACAATCATGGCAGAAAGGGAAGCAAATACATCCTTCTTCACATGGCTGAAGGAAAGAGAAGTGCCAAGCAAAAGGGGGAAAAGCCCCTTATAAATCCACCAGATCTTGTGAGAACCCATTTACTATAAGGAGAACAGCAGCATGTGAGTAACCACCCCCATGATTCAGTTACCTCCCACTGGGTCCCTCCCATGACACCTGGAGATTATAGGAACTCTAATTTAAGATGAGATTTGGGTGGGGACACAGCCAGACCATATCACCCTTTATTTCTTTCTCTTGATTGATTACTCTGGCTAGGACTCCAATATTATGTTGAATAGAAGCGGTGATGGAGGGCATCCTGTCTTTTGCTGGTTTTCAAGGGGAATGCTTCCAACTTTTGCCCATTCAGTATAATGTTGGCTGTGAGTTTGTCATAGGTGGCTCTTATTATTTTGAGATATGTTCCTTCGATAATTTATTGAGAGTTTTTAACATGGAGGATAGTTGAATATATCTTTTCTTGGAGGGTTGTTGAATGTATCTTTTCTGCATCTATTTTTTTTTTTTTTTTTTTTTTTTGAGACAGAGTCTCGCTCTGTCGCCCAGGCTGGAGTGCAGTGGCGCGATCTCGGCTCACTGCAAGCTCCGCCTCCCGGGTTCACGCCATTCTCCTGCCTCAGCCTCCCGAGTAGCTGGGACTACAGGCGCCCACAACCGCGCCCGGCTAATTTTTTGTATTTTTAGTAGAGACGGGGTTTCACCGTGGTCTCGATCTCCTGACCTTGTGATCCGCCCGCCTCGGCCTCCCAAAGTGCTGGGATTACAGGCGTGAGCCACCGCGCCCGGCTTCTGCATCTATTGAGATAATCATGTGGTTTTTGTCTTAGTTCTGTTTATGTGATGAATCACATTTATTAATTTGCATATGTTGAACCAACCTTGCATCCCAGGGATGAAGCCTACTTGATCATGGTGCATTCACTTTTTGATGTGCTGCTGGATTTGGTTTGCAAGTATTTTGCTGAGGATTTTTGCACTGATGTTCATCAAGGATATTGGCCTGAAGTTTTCTTTTTTTTTTTGGTCATGTCTCTGCCAGGTTTTGGTATCAAGATGATAGTGGCCTCATAGAATGAGCTGGGGAGGAGTCCCTTCTTCTGAATTTTTTGAAATAGTTTTTGTAGAAATGGAACCAGATCTTTGTATATCTGGTGGAATTCAGCTGTGAATCTGTCAGTTTCTGGAATTTTTTTTTTTTTTTTTTTTTTTGGTTGGTAGATTATTTATTACTGATTCAATTCCAGGGCTCATTATTGGTATGTTCAGGGAATCAATTTCTTCCAGGCTGAGTCTTGGGAGGATATATGTGTCCAGAAACGTATCCATTTCTTCTAGATTTTTTAGTTTGTGTGCATAGATGTGTTCACAGTAGTTTCTAATGGTTGTTTTTTTATCTCTATGGGATCAGTAGTAACATTCCCTTCAACATTTCTAATTGTGTTTATTTGGACCTTCTTTCTTTTCTTCTTTGTTAATCTAGCTAGTGGTCTATATATTTTATTTTCTAAAGCAACTCCTGGATTCATTGATCTTTTGAATGGTTTCTCATGGCTCGATTTCCTTTAGTTCACCTCTGATTTTTGTATTTCTTGTCTTCTGACAGCTTCAAGGTTGATTTGTTCTTTCTCTAATTCTTTGTTGTGAGATTACGTTGTTAATTTGAAATCTTTCTAAATTTTTCATGTGGCCATTTAGTGCTATGAGTGTCTTTCTTAACACTGCCTTAACTGTGTCCCAGAGATTCTGGTATATTGTTCTCATTATTTTCAAAGAACTTCTTGATTTCTGCCTTAATTCCATTATTTACCCAACAGTCATTCAGGAACATGTTGTCTAATTTTCATGTAACTGCATGGTTTTGAGCAATTTTAATTGTGTTTACTTCTATTTTTATGGTGCTGTGGTCTCAGAGTGTGTTTGGTATGATTGCAGTTCTTTTACATTTGTTGAGGATTGTTTTATGTCCAATTATGTGGTTGATTTTAGAGTCTGTGCCCTGTGGTGATGAGAAGAATGTATATTCTGTTGTTTTCTGGGGTGGAGAGTTCTTTAAAATTCTATTAGATCCATTTTGTCCAAGGTTGAGGTTTGGTCCTTTGTTAATTTTAATGTCTTTGTTAATTTTATGCCTCAATGATCTAATACTGTCAGTGGAGTGTTGAAGTCTCCCACAATTATTCTGTGGGAGTCTATATCTGTTTTTAGATTTCAAAGAACTTGCTTTATAAAGCTGGGTGCTCTTGTAGTGGATGCATACATATTTAGGATTGTTAGGTCACCTTATTGAATTGAATCATTTACCATTATATTG
The DNA here is from genome assembly GCF_003255815.1 of Theropithecus gelada. NCBI lineage: Eukaryota > Metazoa > Chordata > Mammalia > Primates > Cercopithecidae > Theropithecus > Theropithecus gelada. The sequence goes on along the minus strand of NC_037673.1, from coordinate 107,854,057 downwards.
CCCTTCTTTGTCTTTTTTATCTTTGTTGGTGTCAAATATGTTTTTTTTTTTAACCGAAATTAGAATTGGAACCCTGCTTTCTTCTGTTTTGCATTTGCTTAGTAGATTTACCTCCATCTATTTATATTGGGCCTATGGGTGTCATTACATATGAGATGAGTCTCTTGAAAACAGCATACCATTGGGTTTTGCCTTTGTATCCCACTTTCCTCTGTGCCTTTTAAGTGAGGCATTTAGCCCCTTTACACCCAAGGTTAGTATTGATATGTGTGGATTTGGTCCTGTCACCGTACTATTAGGTGGTTATTATGTTAGCTTGTTTGTATGGTTTGTATGGCTTTACAGTGACACTGGTCTGTGTGGTTAAGTGTGTTTTGTATTATCTGGTAGCAGACATTTGAAGGACATAACACACTTTGTCCACTTGAGTCACTGGAGTTCTTGCACAGCTTCTTTCTCATCTCTGCATGTGGGTGTTCCTTTAACTTCAGTGTAGAGTGAGTATAGTTGATAGACTTTTTTTAAATTTCTGGGTGTATTCACTGGGCCAAGGCTTTGTGCAGTCTTTATTTGAAGCTGCCTTTTTGTGTCTGGTTTTAGATGGGGGTATGTTAGTGAGGTATTTTTGGTGTTGAATCTTTGAGGTGTGATCCAGCAGATGGCACTTAGGCTTATTGGTCAGTTTGTAGACTCTTGCTTGGTTCTGTGGCTCCCCTGTTTTCTCACAGTTATAGCCATGTTCCCTCTTAACGTTCTGAAAGTGTGGGTTCTTCTCCCCTTCGAGTGCTGGCTGTAGATCATGACTTGGCACTCCTGGACCACCCACTGCAGCTCTGGGGTGATCTCAGTGTTTACGTTCCTTCCCCAGTTTGTAGGCAGCAGAGGAAGAGATCTTAGTAGTGATTGTGGTCAGGGGTTGTTTGCTTGTCTCCTGGGTGCTCCATACCAGAGAGATTCGGGTCAGCAATTGCTTGGTGCAGTCAGCTCAGGATGGAGGGTCTGTGCTGTGGGCCCAAGCCAGGGGTTCACTGTCTGGTGATGAGCAGTGGGGTGTTTATGGGACCCGTGGGATATGGACTGGCCTCCTCTCCTTGGGTCAACTGCAGCTTGTCGGTGGTGTGGTTAAAGTACCTAGGGTTTTTGCTCCTTCGTTAGTCCAAGGATGGCAAGGAGAGTTCCACTGCAGAGGGTGTAGCAGAGAGGCTGTCTGTTGCCCCTGGAGGCTCCGTACAGGGAGTTGCTGAGTTGCTACTGGCTTAATAGCTCTGGTTGGGGGTGGCTGGAGGCCCAGGCCTGGATGACCCGCCTGGTGAGGAAATATGGAAACAGGCACCCATGTAACCATCTGGCCACTTTTCTGTAGGGCTGCTGTGAAATGCTTAGGGCCCACTCCAGTCTATAGTTGCCTTGGATTTTCTAGTATCTGGAAGTATCACCAGTGAAGTCTGCAAAATGGCAAAGATGCCAGCTTGCCCCTTCCTGTGGGAGCTTTGTCCCAGGGTAGTATAGGCCTGTTGCTGGCTCAAAGGAACCAATACGATGTGACTGGAGACCCCATGTGGGAAGTCCCACCCAGTGAGGAAGAACAGGATCAGGGACCCACTTAAAGAAGCAGTCTGGCCACCTTTTGATAGAGCAGCTGTGCTGGGCTGGGGGTCCACTTCAGCAGCTGGTCATCTCAGACACTCTAAAACCCAAAGGCTGGAATGACTGAGTCACCCAAACAGTAGAAGTAATGGCCAGCCTCTCCCTCTAGAAGCTCTGTCCCAGGAAGCTTACAAATATTTGTTGGTTGGAGAACACTGACAGTGTGGCTGGAGATCCCACTTGGGAGATCCTGCCCAGCAAGCAAGAATGGGATCCAGGACCCACTTAAAACAGCAGTCTGGCCACGTTTTGGTAGAGCAACTATGCTGTGCTGGGGCATCCCTTTTATCCCCAATTGGCTCAGACTCTCCAATGCCTGAAGGCTGAAACAGCTAAGTTGCAGAAACAACAAAGATGGCAGCCCACCCCTCCTTCTGGGAGCACTGTCCCAGGGAGAATTCAACTCTCTGTCGACCGGAGAGCACCAACAGGCATGGCTGGAGGCCGGGGTTGGGAGGTCCCTCCCAGTGAGGAGGAACGAAATTGGGCACCTGCTTAAAGCAACAGTCTGGCCATGTTTTCATACAGCAGCTGTGCTGTGAGTTCCCTTCTGCCCCTGGTCTGCTCAGAATCTCCAAAGCTTGAAGGCTGGAACAGCTAAGGCACCTAAACTGCAAAGATGGCAGCCCACCCCCTCCCCCTCCCCCTAGGAGCTCCTTGTTAGGGAGGTACAATGTCGCTACCAGTGACTGGCTGGGATTCCAAACCGGTGGGTCTTATCTTGTGAGGTGCCAAGAAGTGGGGCCTATGACTGTCACAGCTCAGCACCCTGGATTTAACATTTTTCCTAGGGGTATATATGGGGGTCTAAACTCACACTTAGCCAGAGGGCAGCTACTTTTCCCGGACAGCCTGAGTATCTAGGGCTCCAGGGTCTCCAAATATGCCTAAGCAGTTGCTCTGCCGAGACTTCCCATAGCTCTGTCTGTTAGACTGAAGGCCCTTGTGGTGTGGGTTCACAAGGAGCTCTCCCGACCCTAGGGTTGCAAAGATCCATAGGAGAAGCATGGTTTCCTGGGGTCACATATTCACTCATTGCTTCTTTGGATGGGGGAGGTTCCCCTGGCTCTGGGTTGCTCCCAGATGGGCCGTTGTTCTCCCTCCCCTCCTCACCCCTCCCCTGTTTGCCCTGCCCTGCCCTGCCTTCCCCTCCCCTCCCCTCTGACAGAGTCTCACTTTGTTTCCCAGGTTGGAGTGCAGTGGTGTTAATTCACTGCAACCTCCATCTCCTGGGTTCAAGCGATTCTCATGCCTCAGCCTCCCAAGTAGCTGTGACCACAGGCACACACCACCACGCCCAACTAATTTGTATTTTTAGTATTAATGGGGTTTTGCCATGTTGGCCAGGCTGGTCTTGAACTCCTGACCTCAAGTGATCTGCCCACCTCGGCCTCCCAAAATGCTGAGATTACAGGCATGAGCCACAGCGCCTGGCTGCTGTCTTGCTTTTCTTCATTCTCCGTGGGTCAAGTTGTTTCCTTGATTATTCCCAATGCAAGTACCTGGATGTTTCTGTTGAAGGTATTGTATTTACTCACCCCTTCCATTCCTCTTCATGAGAGTCATGCACACTAGCTGCTTCTAGTTAACCATCTTTGCCCCTCCCTCAAGTGATACTTTTCTTGCTGGGGGTTTTGGGCTTCCTCTTAGGTCTGGCCCCTGTTGCCAAATCCCAGAATTTCTTGTGGAGTAGGTTCCTCTGCAGGCAGTGCTCTTGTTTGCCATTTGTGGATGTGTGCCTGCTCCCACAGCAGGACTCTTCTCATCCTGGGTCAGTTGTAAACCAGGCTGTGTCACCCCCTAGTTCTGGGGAAGTACTAGGGGCAGATCGCACCACTGAACTCCAGCCTGATGACAGAGCGAGAGTCTGTCTCAAAAAAAAAAAAAAAAGAAAAAAGAAAAAAAACCGTTTTGTGGATATAATAAGTTATTTTAAACAGATGAAAATCAAACTTTGATTACAGCAGAAGAAAATAAACAAAGGAAAAACTAAAAATCTATACACTTTAACTTCATCCCACATACATTTTGACTTTTTATTATCAACGTTAAATATTTTTACATTGTCTCTCATCAGGTTGCTGTGGTTATTATTATTTTTGATATATTTGTCTTTTAGTCTTCATACTAGAGATATGAATGTTACATACCACAATTACAGTATTAGAGTATTCTGAATCTGTCTGCTTACCTACTATTACTACTAAGTTTTATTCCTTCAATTGTTTTCTTTTGGCACTTTATCATCCTTTTCTTTCAGATTAAAAAACTCCCTTTAATCTGAAATGGGTCAGAAATGACCCATTTCTCATAAGATGGGTTTAGTGGTGTGATGGTTAATACTGAGTGTCAACTTGATTGGATTGAAGAATTCAAAGTATCGATCCTGGGTGTGTCTATGAGGGTGTCGCCAAAGGAGATTAACAGTTGAGTCAATGGACTAGGAAAGGCAGACCCACCCTCAATCTGGGTAGGCACAATCTAATCAGCTGCCAGTAAGGCCAGAATAAAAGCAGGCAGAAGAACATGAAAAGACTAGACTGGCTTAGCCTCCCAGACTACATCTTTCTCCCATGCTTGATGCTTCCTGCCCTCTAACATTGGACTACAAGTTCTTCACCTTTTGGCCTCAAACTGGCTTCCTTGCTCCTCAGCTTGCAGATGGCCTATTGTGGGACCTTGTGATTGTGTGAGTTAATAGTCCTTAATAAACTCTCCATATATATACATCTATCTCATTAGTTGTGTCAATCTGGAGAACCCTGACTAATATAGAATTTGGAACTAGGAGGGCTTCTAGAGGAACAGAATATTAAGGATGGAGTTCTTTCATTGGTTTTGGGGTTTCTGGAATTGGTTGCTTAATATGATTAGACCCAAAGATGCTAAGGACTCTACTTCTAATAGTATGGAGAACATTGTTAGCCTTTGGCATGAACTCTTTAGAGAGTTATGCAAAATAAATGCATTTGACACTCGTGATTCACCAATCATGAGAGGCAAGGAGTTTAGTGACTCTATACATAATACCTTTTACCATATGCAGAGAAGCAACGAACAAAATGAAGTTGGTTGGTTGCTCCTAAGTTCACTGGACAAAGTGAAGAAAGGAAATGATGAACTCAGGGATTCTAACTCCCTGCTTCAGAAGCAGATACTAAGCCTCAAATCTTGTAAGATTGCCCTGAGTGAGAGTCTTATCTCCTGTACAGAAAGAGCTGGAATTGTAGAAAATCAGACACATGCTTTTATCATGAGAGTGGCTGACCTGCAATGAAAGGTGTGTGCACAGCCTTGCCAGGTGTCTACTGTTAAAGTGAGGGAATTGATCGAAAAAGAATGGGACCCAGCAACTTGGAATGGGGATGTGTGAGAGGACCCTGATGAAGCTGGGGACACTGAGCTTGTAAACTCTAATGAACCTTTTTTGCCAGAAGAAACAGCTTCCACATTCTCAGTAGTAGCAACATCCTCTCCCTGACCCATGCTGCCATCAGTTTTTCCACCATTGTCTGAAGAGATAAACCCCACACTGCCTGAGGCAACAGTGATGGCCTCCCCCAAGGCAGTTGCCAGGCAAGACAATGTTGATTCTTCTCAGGACCCACTCTCACACCCCTGTTTGCTTCTAGACCTATAACTAGACTAAAGTCTCAACAGGCCCTTAGAGGTGAAGTTCAGAGTGTAACCCATGAGGGGGTGAGCTACACTTAAAAAGACCTATTTGAATTTTCTAATTTATATAAGCAGAAATCTGCAGAACAGGCATGGGAATGAATATTAAGGGTGTGCAATAATAGTGAGGGGAACATAGAGTTGGATCAGCCTGAATTCATTGATTTGGGCCCACTAAGCAGGGATTCTGCACTTAATGTTGCAACTTGGGGAGTTAAGAAAGGTTGTAATAGTTTGCTTGCTTGCTTAGCTGAAATATGGATTAAAAGATGGCCCATTGTGAGCGAGCTGGAAATGCCTAATCTCTTTTGGTTTAATGTAGAAGAAGGGATCTAAAGGCTTGAGGGATAGGGATACTGGAGTGGATTAGTCACTTTTAACCTACTTATCCCAGATGGGAGAGTCCAAAAGATACACCCTTGACCAATACTTTGTGAAATAGATCTGTGAGGGGAGCACCTGCATCCTTGAAGAGCTCTGTGATTGCTCTTCTCTGTATGCCAGATATTACAGTAGGAACTGCAGTCACTCAACTACAAAATTTAAATGCAATAGGAATAATTGGATCCTGAGGTGCCAGGGGCCAAGTGTCAAGTGGTGGCACTCAACCATCAAAGGCAAGGTGGGTGTAGCTACTATAATGGACAGCAGAGGCAAAGCAGCCATCAGAATAATCTGACTCATGTAGAGCTCTGACGCTGGCTAATTAATCACAGTTTTCCTAGAAGTGAAATTGATAGGAAGCCTACTGCATTCTTATTTATATAAGCAACAAACTTCCAGGTTGAATGGACAAAAGACTAATTTGAATTATAAAAACAGAATCACAGTCCCCTCAATCAATTTCCAAACTGAGCCAGTTTACAGACAAGAAGCCCTTGAATGAAGGGGAGGCTGGGTACCCTTGAGGAAGGACCTCACTATATTACTGACAATTTATGTAGTGAATCTTTCTCCCATCTTTCCCCAAAGAGATCTCTGGCATTTTACCACGGTAACTGTGCACTGGGGAAAGGAAAATGATCATACATTTCAGGGACTACTGGACACTGGCTCTGAGCTAACATTTATTTCAGGGGACCCAAAACGTCATTGTGGTCCTCCAGTTAAAGTAGGGGCTTTTAGAGGTCAGGTAATTAATGGAGTTTTAGCTCAGGTCTGACTTACAGTGGGTCTAGTGGATCCCCAGATTCATCCTGTGGTCATTTCTTCAGTGCCAGAATGCATAATTTGTATAGACATACGTAGCAGTTGGTAGAACCCCCATATTGGCTTTCTGACTAGTAGGATGTGGGCTATTGTGGAGGGAAAGGCCAAATGGAAGCCATTAGAGCTGCCTCTTCCTAGAAAAATAGTAAATCAAAAACAATATCACATCCCTGGAGGAATCACGGAGATTAGTGCCACCATCAAGGACTTGAAAGATGCAGGGGTGGAGATTCCCACCACATCCCCGTTCAGCTGTCCTATTTGGCCTGTGCAAAAGACAAATGGATCTTTGAGGATGACCATGGATTGTTGTAAGCTTAACCGAGTGGTAACTCCAATTGCAGTGGCTGTACCAGATGTGGTTTCAATGCTTAACCAAATTAAGACATCTCCTGGTACCTGGTATGCAGCTATTGATTTGGCAAATGCCTTTTTCTCTATTCCTGTCCATAAGGCCCACCAGAAGCAATTTGTCTTCAGCTGGCAAGGCCAGGAATATACCTTTATAATCCTACCTCAGGAGTATATCAACTCTCCAGCTTTGTATCGTAATTTTATTCAGAGAGACCTCGATCACTTTTCACTTCCGCAAGATATCACACTGGTCCATTACATTTATCGTAATATGCTAATTGGATTCAGTGAGTGAGAAGTAGCAAACACACTGGACTTATTGGTAAGATATTTACGTGCCAGATGATGGGAAACAAATCTGACTAAAATTCAGGGACCTTCTACCTCAGTAAAATTTCTAGGGGTCCAGTGGTGTGGGGCCTGTCGAGATATTCCTTCTAAGGTGAAGAATAAGTTGCTGCATTTGGCCCATTCTACAATCAAGAAAGAGGCACAATACCTAGTGGGCCTGTTTGGATTTTGGAGGCAGCATATTTGTTATTTGGGTGTGTTATTCTGGCCCATTTATCAAGTGACTCAACAGGCTGCCAGTTTTGAGTGGGGTTCAGAACAGGAGAAGGCTCTGCAACAGGTCCAGGCTGCTGTGCAAGCTGCTCTGCCACTTGGGCCATATGACCTGGCAGATCCAATGATGCTTGAGGTGTCAGTGGCAGATAAGGATGCTGTTTGGAGCCTCTGGCAGGTCCCCATAGGTGAATCACAGCGGAGGCCACTAGGATTTTGGAGCAAGGCCCTGCCATCTTCTGCAAATAACTACTCTCCTTTTGAGACAGCTCTTGGCCTGTTACTGGGCTTTGATGGAAACTGAATATTTGACTACAGGTCATCAAGTCACCATGCATCCTGAACTGCCCATTATGAACTGTGTGCTTTCTGACCCATCTTGCCACAAAGTGGGGTGTGTGCAGCGGTGTTTTATCATCAAATGGAAGTGGTATATATGTGATCAGGTTTGAGGAGGTCCTGAAGGCACAAATAAGTTAATGAGGGAGTGGCTGAAATGCCCATGGTCTCCACTCCTGCCACCCTGCTTTCTTTCCCCTAGCCTGCACTGATGGTCTCCTGGGGAGTTCCCTATGATCAGTTGACAGAGGAAGAGAAGACTAGGGCCTGGTTCACAGATGGTTCTACACAATATGCAGAGGCCACCCCAAAGTGGACAGCTCCAGCACTACAGCGCCTTTACAGGACATCCCTGAAGGACAGCAGTGAAGGAAAATCTTCCCAGCGGGCAGAACTTTGAGCAGTGCACCTGTTTGTGCACTTTGCTTGGAAGGAGAAATGGCCAGATGTGTGATTATATACTGATTCCTGGGCTGTAGCCAGTGGTTTGGCTGGATGGTCAGGCACTTGGAAGAAGCATGACAAAGAAATTTGGGGAAGAGGTATGTGGATGGACTTCTCTGAGTGGCCAAAAACTGTGAATATATTTGTATGACCTCAGCAGAGGAGGATTTTAATAATCAAGTGGATAGGATGACCTGTTTTGTGGACACCACTCAGCCTCTTTCACCAGCCACCCTTGTCATCTCCCAGTAGGCCCATGATCAAAGTGGCTATGGTGGCAGGGATGGAGGTTACACATGTGCTCAGCAACATGGACTTTCACTCACCAAGGCTGACCTCGCTAAGGCCACTGCTGAGTGTCCAATTTGCCGGCAGCAGAGACCGGCACTGAGCCCTCAATATGGCACCATTCCTGGGGGTGATCAGCGAGCTACTTGGTGGCAAGTTGATATATTGGGCTTCTATTATGGAAAGGGCAGCAGTTTGTCTTCACTGGAATAGACACTTATTCTGTTTTTTTTTTTTTTGAGACGGAGTCTCGCTCTGTGGCCCAGGCTGGAGTGCAGTGGCCGGATCTCAGCTCACTGCAAGCTCCGCCTCCCGGGTTTATGCCATTCTCCCGCCTCAGCCTCCCGAGTAGCTGGGACTACAGGCGCCCGCCACCTCGCCCGGCTAGTTTTTTGTATTTTTTTTAGTAGAGACGGGGTTTCACCATGTTAGCCAGGATGGTCTCGATCTCCTGACCTCGTGATCCGCCCATCTCGGCCTCCCAAAGTGCTGGGATTACAGGCTTGAGCCACCGCGCCCGGCCTAGACACTTATTCTGGATATGAGTTCACCTATCCTGCATGCAATGATTCTGCCAAGACTACCATCCGTGGACTCATAAAATGCCTTATCCACCATTGTATTCCACACAGCATTGCCTCTGACTAAAGCATTCACTTTATGGCTAAAAAAGTGTAGCGGTGGGCTCATGCTAATGGATTCACTGGTCTCACCATATTCCGCATCGTCCTAAAGCAGCTGGGTTGATGGAATGGTGGAATGGCCTTTTCAAGTCACAATTACAACACCAACTAGGTGACAATACTTTGCAGGGCTGGGGCAAAGTTCTCCAGGAGGCTTTGTGCTCTGAATCAGCTTCCAATATATGATACTGTTTCTCCCATAGCCAGGATTCAGGGGTCCAGGAATCAAGTGGTGAAAATGGAAGTGGCACCACTCACCTTCATCCCTAGTGACCCACTAGCAAAATTTTTGCCTTCTGTTCCCTCAGCATTATGTTCTGCTGGCCTAGAGGTCTTAGTTCCAGAGGTGAGAATCCTGCCACCAGAAGACACAACAATTATTCCATTAAACTGGAAATTAAGATTGCTACCTGTACACTTTGGGCTCCTCCTACCTTTAAGTCAACAGGCTAAGAAGGCAGTTACAGTGTTGGCTGGGGTGATTGACCTGGATTATCAAGATGAAATCAGTCTATGAAGAGTATGCTGGAATACAGAAGATCCATTAGGGTGTCTCTTAGTATTACCATGCCCTGTGATTAAAGTCAATGGGAAACTACAACAGCCCAATTCAGGAAGAACTACAGATGGCCCAGACCCTTCAGGAATGAAGATTTGATTCACTCTACTAGAAAAAAAAACACGACCTGCTGAAGTGCTTGCTGAAGTCAAAGAGAATACAGAATGGGTAGCAGAAGAAGGTAGTCATCAATACCAGCTATGACCACGTGATTGTAATTGTCATGAGTATTTCCTCCTCCTTTTGTTAAAAACAGGTTTGTGCATGTAGACACTTGTACTAAGAAAATATCTTCATTTCCTTTTTTTCTTTATCACGTGATGTAAGATTTATTGACTTCATATCATCATTTGTGCTGTTACCTTTAGGTGTGTATACACATCATAGTATACATATAAATGTATCATATATAATATAGATATGCCTATAATATAATACACATATTAATGTGTATCATGTATTTGTAGATACACATATATCATGTGTATATATGTGTATATATATACATACACGTGTGATGTAGGTATGTATATATATATATTTAAAAATATTGATGTGATTTCCCATTATGTAGGGAAAAACTGACTGCAATTGATTGTTTACATGGTGTCTATTTCAGGCAAAATTGTTTATCTTTATTAATCTTTTGGTTCAGTAAGCAATAGGATAGCTGACACAGGATTCTTAGCTAAAGAACTCTAAAGAAATGGATGACGTATAAAAATTAGAAAATTTGATGAAGGATCAATTACAAATGTGTTGGTGGGTATAGGAGAACCACAGGTTAGTGCAAGAATCCAGACCTACATGGGTGGAGTTTTACCAACCCTACACTGAAAGGAACAAGGGAAGGGAGATGCTACTAGAAGCATGGAATACTATGCAGCCATAAAAAAGAATGGGTTCATGTCTTTTGTTGAGACATGGATACAGCTGGAAACCATCATTCTCAGCAAACTATCGCAAGAACAGAAAACCAAATACCGCATGTTCTCACTCATAGATGGGAATTGAACAATGAGCTCACTTGGACACAGGAAGGGGAGCATCACACACTGGGTCCTATTGTAGGGAGGGGGGAGGGGGGAGGGATAGCATTAGGAGATATACCTAATGTAAATGATGAGTTAATGGGTGCAGCACACCAACCTGGCACATGTATATATATGTAACAAACCTGCACGTTGTGCACATGTACCCTAGAACTTAAAGTATAATTTAAAAAAAGAAAAAAAAAAAAAAAGAATAGATGGTAGGAAACACAGGTTGAGAGAACCAGTGACTTTCTCTTCATGGATACTGCCAGTTTTAAGTGACCCCTCCAAGAAGAGAATCAGAAGAATAATATCCTGACTTCATTTTCTTGCATCTTTACTTTTTCTTGAGCTTCCCCATTGGCTGAACCCAACCAGAAGCTTAAATTCATAGATGCCTTTTGGGTAAGAGCAGAGTGTAAAGGAGGCATAATGAATCTGTATAGGGCAAGTAGAAAATATCCAGTACATTTGCTAAATGTTTCAGTCTAAGCATGTATCCTTATGTTGTTTGACAAATCTTATGGCTTAGAAGCATGGTATGCTAACTTAATAGCTTCTTCCCTCTACTAATATAGAGAAAAAACACCTTTGTTCCCTGAGTACGTGTTGCTAACTAGATAAGGGTGAATTTAAATTTTTATTCCTATCCTCTATTTTTAAAAAATAGAGATTTTTTCTCTCTATTTTTCTCTCTAAAAATATCTCTATTTTTAAAAAATATTACTCATTAAAGTATATGGAACCAAAAAGTAAACAAAACATCCCTAATTATTAGTCTAGGTAAATAATCTATAACATTTCTTTTATCTACCCATATATATTTTATATATATATATATATGAATATTACATATAATGAACAATACATATTAAGGTACATGAACTATTCTAGATTTGAACTGATAATAGTAAGTTCCCAGCTTAACTTTGCTGGTCATAATGATGACATCAAAAAGATCTTTCCTCCACTGTTATGGTAATTGAGTAAGTATTTGTATCAATCAAGACAGGTTGGGTTATAGAGCTGTAACAAATAATCCTCAGATTGCAGTGGCTTGAAACAAGAATACACCCAAAGATGGCCAGCAGCAGGTCTCTGCTCTTCACAGTCACTCAGAGACCCAGAACAAAGGGGCACCCCATCTTGTGACACTGCCAACTCATATGATCATATTTATGTGATCAACATGGCAGAGTGGAGCACTAGAAGGCCTCACAGCAGCAATTAAATGTTTCTGCCTGGAAGAGGCACCCAGCAGTTCCACTACTAACATTGATCAGAATTAAAAATTTGCCAGGAAGTAGAGTTTTTTGTTTCCAGGAGGGAGATCTGAACATTGGTGAACACTGATAATGTCTACCACAGCATGAGGTTCATTTCTGTCTAGTTGAATGAGATGAAGACACCTTATGAATTAATATTCTTTCTGTTTCATATATTCTTTCTTGATACTCAGCCACAATCTGCCTCTAATTTTAATCTTTGTATTTTTATTTTATTTTATTTTATTTTATCATTATCTTCTCCATTTCTTCTCTTTTTTGAAATTATACTTTAAGTTCTGGGATACACGTGCAGAATGTACAGGTTTGTTACATAGGTATATATGTGCCATGGTGGTTTGCTGTACCCATCAACCCATCACCCCATTACCTACACTAGGTATGTCTCTTAAGGCTATCCCTCCCCTAGTCTTCCACCCTGTGACAGACCCCGGTGTGTGATGTTCACCTGTGTCCATGTATGCTCACTGTTCAGCTCCCACTTATGAGTGAGAACATGTGGTGTTTGGTTTTCTGTTCCTGTGTTAGTTTGCTGAGAATGATGGTTTTCACCTTCATCCGTGTCCCTGCAAAGGACATGAACTCATCCTGTTTTATGGCTGTATAGTATTTCATGGTGTACATGTACCACATTTTCTTTATCCAGTCTATCATTGATGGGCATTTGGGGTGGTTCCAAGTCTTTGCTATGGTAAACAGTACTGCAGTAAACATACGTGTGCATATGTCTTTATAGTAGAATGATTTATAACCCTTCGGGTATATACCCAGTAATGGGATTGCTGGGTCAAATGGTATTTCTGGTTTTAGATCCTTGAGGAATCGCCACACTGTCTTCCACAATGGTTGAACTAATTTACGCTCCCACCAACAGTGTAAAAGTTTTCCTATTTCTCCACATCCTCTCTAGCACTTGTTGTTTCCTGACTTTCTAATGATCGCCATTCTAACTGGCGTGAGATGGTATCTCATTGTGGTTTTGATCTGCATTTCTTTAATGATGAGTGATGATGAACTTTTTTTCATATGTTTGTTGGCTGCATAAATGTCTTCTTTGAGAAGTGTCTGTTCATATCCTTCGCCCACTTTTTGATAGGGTTGCTTGTTTTTTTTCTTGTAAATTTGTTTAAGTTCTTTGTAGATTCTTGATATTAGCCCTTTGTCAGATAGATTGCAAAAATTTACTCCCATTCTGCAGGTTGCCTGTTCACTCTGATGATAGTTTCTTTTGCCATAGAGAAGCTCTTTAGTTTAATTAGATTCCATTTGTCAATTTTGGCTTTTGTTGTCATTGCTTTTTGTGTTTTAGTCCTGAAGTTTTTGGCCATGTCTCTGTCCTGAATAGTGTTGCCTAGAGTTTTCTTCTAGGGTTTTTATGGTTTTAGGTCTTACATTTAGGTCTTTAATCCATCTTGAGTTGATTTGTGTATAAGGTGTAAGGAAGGGGTCCAGTTTCAGTTTTCTGCATATGGCTAGCCAGTTTTCCCAACACTATTTATTAAATAGGGAATCCTTTCCCCATTTCTTGTTTCTGTCAGGTTTGTCAAAGATCAGATGATTGTAGATGTGTGGCTTTATTTCTGAAGCCTCTGTTCTTTTCCATTGGTCTATATATATCTGTTTTGGTACCAGTACCATGCTGTTTTTGTTACTGTAGCCTTGTATTATAGCCTCTAGCTTTGTTCTTTTTGCTTAGGATTGTCTTGGCTATGTGGGCTCTTTTTTGGTTCCATATGAAACTTAAAGTAGTTTTTTTCTGATTCTGAAAAGAAAGTCAGAGGTAGCTTGATGGGGATAGCATTGAATCTATAAATTACTTTGGGCATTATGGCCATTTTTACAATATTGATTCTTCCTATTCATGAGCATGGAATATTTTCCCATTCGTTTGTGTCCTCTCTTATTTCCTTGAGTTTGTATTTCTCCTTGAAGAGGTCCTTCACATCCCTTGTAAGTTGGATTCCTAGGTATTTTATTCTCTTTGTAGTGATTGTGAATGGGAGTTCACTCATGATTTGGCTCTCTGTTTGTCTATTATTGGTGTATAGGAATGCTTGTAATTTTTGCACATTCATTTTCTATCCTGAGACTGCTGAAGTTGGTTTTTAGCTTAAGGAGATTTTGAGCTGAGATGATGGGGTTTCCTAAATATAAAATCATGTCATCTGCAAAAACAGACTCAATTTGACTTCTCTCCCTATCTGAATACGCTTTCTTTCTCTTGCCTGATTGTCCTTGCCAGTACTTCCAATACTATGTTGCATAGGAGTGGTGGGAGAGGGCATCCTTGTCTTGGTTTTCAAAGGGAATGCTTCCAACTTTTGCCCCTTCAGTATGATATTGACTGTGGATTTGTCATAAACAGCTCTTATTATTTTGAGATACATTCCATCAATACCTAGTTTATTGAGAGTTTTTAGCATGATGAGGTGTTTTATTTTATTGAAGGCCTTTTCTGCATCTACTGAGATAATCATGTGGTTTTTGTCATTGGTTCTGTTTGTGTTTATTGATTAACCTTTGTATTTAAGTTTGTTTTTGTGGTAGCAGATAACAGTCTTTTTTTCATGTTCAGCACTCCCTTAAAGACCTCTTTTAAGACAGGTATGGTGGTAATGGATTCCCTTAGGATTTGCTTGCCTGTGAGGGATTTTATTTCTTCTTTGATTATTAAGCTTAGTATGCTGTCTTAAGGAGAAAGACAGGACTCCCAATTCAGTAAATGATGCTGGGATAATTAGCTATGCACATGCAGAATATTGAAACTGAACCCTTTCCTTACACCACATAAAAAAATTAACTTAAGATGGATTAAACACTTAAACATAAACCTAAAACTATGAAAACCCTGGAAGAAAATCTCGGAAATACCATTCTGGACATAGGCCTTCACAAAGATTTCTTTATGAAGACTCCAAAAGCAATTTCAACAAAAACAAAAATTGGCAGGTGGGACCTAATTAAACTAAAGAGCTTCTGCACAGCAAAAGAAACTATCAACAGAGTAAACAGACAACCTACAGAATGGGAGACAATATTTGCAAACTATGCATCTGACAGTTGTCTAATATCCAGTATCTACAAGGAACGTAAGCAAATATACAAGAAAAAAAAAACCATTAAAAATAGACAAAGAACACATATACCTATGTAACAAACCTGCATGTTCTGCACATGTATCTCAGAACTTAAAAATTAAAAAAGCAAAGAACACAAACAGACACTTCTTAAAAGAAGACATAGAAGTGGCCAACATGCTTATGAAAAAATTGTCAACATCACTAATCATCAGATAAATGCAAATCAAGCTACAGTGAGATACCATCTCATAGTAGTCAGAATGGCTATTAAAAAGTAAAATAAATAAATAACAGATGCTGGCGAAGTTGCAGAGAAAAGGGAATGCTTATAAACTGCTGATGGGAATGTCAATTAGTTCAGCCACTGCAAAAAGCGGTTTGGAGATTTCTCAAAGAACTACAAACAGAACTACTATTTGAACAGCACTACCCAGCAATCCCATAACTTGATATATACTCAAAGGAATATAAATTATTCTAACATAAAGACACGTGTGTGTATGTTCATCACAGCACTTTTCACAACAGCAAAGACATAGAATCAACCTAGGTGCCCATCAACAGTGGACTGGATAAAGCAAATGTAGTACATATACACTATGGAATGCTACACAGCCATAAAAAAGAATGAAATCATGTCACTGGCAGCAACATGGATACAGAAACAGAAAACCAAATACTGTATGCTCTCACTTGTAAGTGGGAACTAAACATTGAGTACACACGGACACAAAGAGGGGAACGATAGGCAGCAAGACTTACTTGGTGGTGGAGGGTGGGAGCAGGGTAAAAGATTAAAAAACTACTTGCCAGATACTATGCTAACTACCTGGGTGGCTAAGTCATTAGTACACCAAACCCCAGCAACATGCAATGTACTCACATAAGAAACCTGCACATATACCCCTGAACCTAAAATAAAAGTTACAAGAAGATTAAATAAATAAATAATCCTTGGAGGTCTGTTAATAGGATTTCTTTCTTCCTGAGGTCAGCTGCAGTGGAGTTTCCTCATAAAATAGTCATCATTTTGAATTTTGGATCTGTCTTGAGATGACCACACACTTCACTTGAAGAAGAATCTAGAAGTAGACTATAGGAGGAAAAGACTATCTTGCTCTAAATCCATATATAAGATTTGAATTAAAGTGACTGTCAGGTACCATTATCTAGCAGTTATGAGGACTGTCATCCAGAATATAAAAAGGGTATAAATAAGCAAGCTGTTATTTTTTTTAAATGAAGGATGCCCAGAGACACGTAAGGTGTGCATGTGTCCATCAAATATACACACCTCTAAATGATTACCAAGTTACAGAAGATGGGTTGGTGCTGACTGCCATTTCTGTAACTCATCTCTATGTTTAGCAGTGTAACGAAAAATAAATTCCTCAGGGAACTTTAGCTCTCTGTCTTCGAAATAATTTATGTGTTGATTGGGAGAGTTGGTTATTGACTATATTTTTGTAAGCTCCCTTCATCATTTTTATTATTGCCTACACTGTGGAAATATAAATATGTAGAAAAATACAAAAGAATATGTATAAAGCATTTAATATATTGTTTATTATGTAGTAGTCAACACTGCATAAAACTGAATTTTTATAGTACTGATCCAATGCAAGGAAGGATTCAAAAATTTAGTTCAAAAGGTAAAAACTCTCATCTTTACTCTGCTGAGTAAGGATAAAAATTCCTAGGAGGCCTTCTGCTGATAAGACATTTCCAAAGTATTAATAAGGAGTAGGTCTGTCCAAGTAAGTTCTTTGATTTTTAGTTTTATTGGAAACATCACAAACTGTCTTGATATAAACAAGTTTCTGCTGCTTCCCCAACAGAGTTCTTAGATTGCTGATTTGGCAAAGTACAATCATTTCCATTTCTTTTACATCATTATTTATATAACTCAGTACTAGCTTTCCAACTTTTCTTGCCTAATAGCTCTTAAAATCAACAATCTGAGCACTTTAGAGAGAGAGATTGTGTCAGTGTTGGGTGTTAAAGGTAAAGCTTTGATGGAAACCATTCCATTCTCTTCTGTCTTTTCAGTCATTGAGCAAAGAGGGAGAGGCCACAGCTGGGATGGAAGTAATAAACTGTTTCTATGGGGGGCTTAAGATAAAGACTGGGTAAGAAAAAAGTAAGTGAAACCAATGTGGAAGAAATGCTGTCTTTCTAAGCTTGCTTGCATTTTCATTTTACTTTGAAATATTTGATCATTTCAAAAATCATATATACTTGTTATAAAAAAATAAATTCTGTGCAAACATTTAACAATAAGATGAAATTCTCTATAACCTTACTCTCCAGAAGCAACTGTGACCAACAGTTTGTAGACATTCTTCCAGAACTTATTTTTCATATTTTTATGTAGCAATTCTTTTTTCTCTTTCTGCTATTCTTTTTCCTCATCTTTGGTTTCCTCTTTTCCTTTCTCTTCTTCCCTTTCTCCTTTCTACTTATCTCCTATACTTTTCATTCTCCTCTTCTTATTTCTCTTTCCCAGAACCCTTTTCTTCATTTGCTCATATCCCTATTTCTCATTTCCCCCTGTTCTTCTTTCTGTTTCTGTACTCTTAAATTAGTACATACAGTATTGCTGGATCAAAGATTCTTAATTTTTAAGATTTTAATAGATTCCTAATATTTTGCTGGTCAATGTATTAGTAATTGCTCTACCAAGTAAAGTTGTGTTAAGCCTCTCCAGACACTCATCAGTACTGGCTAGTATCAATATAAAGATTTAAATTAATATTTGCCAATCTTGTTTTAATTTGAATTTATTTCTTCTTTTCACAAGTTTATTAGCCCATGATATTTCTTCTATGAGTTGCCTGTTCATGTACACTTTTTCCCGATTGGGCTATTTGCCTTTAATAACCCAGTAACTCAAAACAAGGTTTGCTTTGTGAATTGTTTTATTGTTTGCCTTTAAACAATACTTATTTATGCATATATGCTAATATAGTATATATTAACATCTCAGATATATTAATATGTAGTAACAAAGTATAGGCCTTAGTAAGTTATTTGATTCTTAGTTTTATTGAAAATATCATAAATTATCTTGATATAAACAACTTTCTGTTATCTCGAGGAAAAAGAATAGGGGAAAGAGAAAAAAGAAATTGCTCTATGAAAATCTAAAAAATAAATTTTGGAAGAGGGTTGCTGTTTCTGTGCATTGTCTATACTTTCTCCTTATTGTCTCTATTTATTTTGCTTATGCTCTATTTTGCCTTGGAGAACTTTCAAATTATCTGAACATATGTTTTCATAATTTCTTTTGGATCTTATGTCATGCTTATAAATATATCCTCCCTTCTAAGTTTATAACAAATATCTACTTTAGTTTCATTTAGTTTTTTGTGAATTTACTCTTTAGCAATTTTGTGTACATTTTTCATCTTTCTGGAATATATTTTGTAACAAAATATAAGGTAATGGATTCAGCATAATTATTTTCCAAATTGCTGTCTTTTCCCAAGTGGCTGCTTTATTGTACAACCTGCTTCTTTGAATAGTTACTTTTCCCCTCTGCTGATTTGAAATGCTGTCCTTATCAAAGATGGTATTTCCATATACTTGGGTCTATTTTATTTTGCTAGTTCTGGCTATTTCTGTGCTAATACTGTGATGTTTTTATTTACTGTAGCTTTAATATGTTTGAGTATCTAAGAGGCTTTTCACTTTCCTTTTTGCTAAAATACAGAGTCATTTAAAAAAAGTAGAGTGGAGATATTACTGACTTTTATAACATTGAATTTGTAGATTAATTTGAGGAAAAAATAACACTTTTAAACTATTGAGTCTTTCTATACAAAATTAAGCTAGTTTTTCAAGTCTTATGTTCTGCAGTAGAGTTTTATACTCTTTTTCTTTTAGAAACTATGCATTTCTTGCTAAACTCTCCTGGAATGTTTTATAGTTTTTGTTTCAATTATTGATATATTTTCCTACTATGTTCTATAAGAAAATATAAAGCTATTTTTGTATATTAAATTTGGGTCCAGGTAAATGCTAAATATCTTGTTTTCTTCTAGTACTTTCTTACTGGCTTGGCTTACCTTTGATTTCCAGATAGACTATCATATAGTCTACAAATTATTAAATTGACTTTTTAAAAATGTTTCTAGATCTTACTCCAGTAATCTGTTTTCAGAGTTCTTCCAGAGCAAAGCAAATCTCTAACTGTGATATTGGGCATCCACTCATCTTGTTCCTTATTTTTAACCATTATGCTTCTAGTGCTTTAACATTAAGCATGATGCTGGCTTTTGGTTATATATGCTATTCTTAATTTAGTAACTAGACATTTTTACTATATTGACTTAAAAAAATCAGAAATCAATAACTTTTTAAACCAACTTTTATAAAGTAAGCTTTTATAAATGAATTTTGCCATTTATTTAGAGGACTATAAAATTCATTTTATAAAATGATTTTTAGCCATTTATTTGGATGACTATATGATGAACATTATTTACAGAATTCTTAATTTTGAACCATCCTTGTCTTCCTGAAAATATGAACTTTGTTTTTTATGGTGGCAATGATATGCTAACTTTACAAATAATTTGGGAAACATTTCTTTGTGTGTGTGTGTGTGTGTGTGTGTGTGTGTGTTCTGGTATAGTTTAAATAGCATGGAAATTTTATCCCTTGGAGATATGAAATAATTTATTTGTGAAACTGTGAGACTTGGTGAAGTTTGAGGAAATAGCTCTATAAAAATTAAAATAACCTACAATCATGGATTATTTAATGAATATAATCCAATTATTTAATATAGTCCTATTAATATTGTCCAGATTGTTATTTAAATTTTTATAGAACTACTTCCTCAAACTTCCTTCACCCCAGGAGTTGAAAGCCAAGTCCAGGCAACATGGAGAAACCCTATCTCTATCAAAAATACAAAAAATTAGCCAGGTGTGGTGTCGTGCACCTCCCTCCAGCTACTTGGGAGGCTGAGGTGGGAGGATCCCTTGAGCCCGGGAGGCGGAGGTTGCAATGAGCTGAGTGAGATTGCTCTACTTCACTCCAGCTTGGGCAACAGAGTGAGGCTCTGTCTTAAAAAAGGGGCAGGGGAGAGCATTAGGACAAATACCTAATGCATGTGGGGCTTAAAACCTAGATGATAGGTTGATGGGTGCAGAAAACTACCATGGCACATGTATACCTATATAACAAACCCGCACATTCTGCGCATTTATCCCAGAACTTAAAGTATAAAAAAAAAAAAAAAAAGAAATTTTTAATTTGAATTGTCCACTTTATTTTGGTTTAAGTATTTATTAGCTCAAAATTAGGCAAATCTTTCCATACATAGGCATACCTTGGAGATAGTGTAGGTTCAGTTCCAGACTATAGTAATAAAGCAAATATCACAATAAAACGAGTAAAAACTCACATTTTTTTGGTTTCCCAGTGCATATAAAAGTTATACTATACATTAGCCTCTGAAGTGTGCAATAGCATTGTATCTAAAAAATGTAAATAACTTAAAAATGCTTTGTTGTTTAAAAAAGCTAATGATCATCTGAGCCTTCACAAATCAATCTTTTTGCTGGTAGAAAGGCTTGCCTCGATTTTTTTTTTTTTTTTTTAGACGGAGTTTTGCTATTGTTGCCAGGCTGGAGTGCAGTGGTGTGATTCCGGCTCACTGCAACCTCCACCTCCCAGGTTCAAGCAATTCTCCTGCCTCAGCCTCCCAAGTAGCTGGGATTATGGGTGCATGCCACCATGCCCAGCTAATTTTTGTATTTTTAGTAGAGACGGGGTTTTGTCATGTTGGCCAGGCTGATCTCGAACTCTAGGCCTCAGGTGGCCCTCCCGCCTCAACCTCTCAAAGTGCTGGTATTACAGGTATAAGCCATTGTGCTCGGCCTGCCTCGATTTTGATGGCTAGTGACTGATCACAGTGGCGGTTGCTGAAAGTTGGGGTGGCTGTAGCAATTTCTTCCAATAATACAACAAGGAAGTTTGTCACATTGATGGACTCTTCTTTCATGAAAAATTTCTCTGTAGCCTGCAGTGCTCTTTGATAGCATTTTACCCATAGTAGAACTTCTTTCAAACTTGGAGTCAATTGTCTCAAACTCTGCTGCTACTTTATTAACTAAGTTTATGTACTCTTGGGAAAACTTTTTGTCATTTCAACAACAGCATCTTCACCAGGTGTGAATTCCGTCTCTAGAAACCTCTTTCTTTGCTCATGCATAAGAAGCAACTCCTTATTCATTCAAGTTTTATTGTGAAATTGCAGCAATTTAGTCGCATCTTCCAGCTCCCTTTTAAATTGTAGTTATCTTGCTATTTCTACCACATCTGCAGTTTCTTCTTCCACTGAAGTCTTGAACCCCTTAAAGTAATCCAAGAGGGTTGAAATGAACTTCTTCAAAATTCCTGTTAATATTGATATTTATGTCCACATATAACTCGTGGCAGCTTCTACATCAATGCTTGCTGCTTCACTTTACACTTTTAAGTTATGCAGTTGGCCTCTTTCATTACATTTTATGAACCATCCTCTGTTAGCTTCAAACTTTTTTTTCTGCAGTTTCCTCACCTCTCTCTGCCATGATAGAATTGAAGAGAGGTAGGGCCATGCTCTGGATTAGGTTTTGGCTTAAGGGAATGTTGTGGCTCGTTAAATCATCCATTCACATCACTAAAACTTTCTCCATATCAGTAATAAGTCTGTTTTGCTTCTTATCATTCATGTATTCACCAAAATAGTACTTTCCTACAAGGGATGTGAAAGACCTCTTCAAGGAGAATTCCAAACCACAGCTCCACGAAATAAGAGGACACAAACAAATGGAAGAACATTCCATGCTCATGGATAGGAAGAATCAATATCATGAAAATGGCCATACTGCCCAAGGTAATTTATAGATTCAGTGCCATCCCCATCAAGCTACCGATGACTTTCTTTACAGAATTGGAAAAAACTGATTTAAAGTTCATATGGAACCAGAAAAGACCCCACATTACCAAAACAATCCTAAGCCAAAAGAACAAAGCTGGAGGCATCACGCTACCTGACTTCAAACTATACTACAAGGCTACAGTAACCAAAACAGCATGGTACTGGTTCCAAAACAGAGATATAGACCAATAGAACAGAACAGAGCCCTCAGAAATAATACCACACATCTACAGCCATCTGATCTTTGACAAACCTGACAAAAACAAGAAATGGGGAAAGGATTCCCTATTTAATAAATGATACTGGGAAAACTGGCTAGCCCTATGTAGAAAGCTGAAACTGGATCCCTTCCTTACACCTTATACAAAAATTAATTCAAGATAGATTAAAGACTTAAATGTCAGACCTAAAACCATAAAAAGCCTAGAAGAAAACCTCGGCAATACCATTCAGGACATAGGCATGGGCAAGAACTTCATGTCTAAAACACCAAAAGCAATGGCAACAAAAGCCAAAATTGAGAAATGGGATCTAATTAGACTAAAGAGCTTCTGCACAGCAAAAGAAACTACCATCAGAGTGAACAGGCAACCTACAGAATGGGAGAAAATTTTTGTAATCTATCCATCTGACAAAGGGCTAATATCCAGAATCTACAAAGAACTTAAACAAATTTACAGGAAAAAAACAACCCCATCAAAAAGTGGGCAAACAATATGAACAGACACTTCTCAAAAGAAGACATTAATGCAGCCAACAGACATGTGAAAAAATGCTCATCATCACTGGCCATCAGAGAAATGCAAATCAAAACCACAATGAGATACCATCTCACATCAGTTAAAATGGCGATCATTATAAAGTCAGGAAACAACAGGTGCTGGAGAGGATGTGGAGAAATAGGAACACTTTTACACTGTTAGTGTGACTCTAAACTAGTTCAACCATTGTGGAAGACAGTGTGGTGATTCCTCAAGGATCTAGAGCTAGAAATACCATTTGATCCAGCCATCCCATGACTGGGGATATACCCAAAGGATTATAAATCATGCTGCTATAAAGACACATGCACACGTATGTTTATTGCGGTACTATTCACAATAGCAAAGACTTGGAACCAACCCAAATGTCCATCAATGATAGACTGGATTAAGAAAATGTGGCATGTATACACCATGGAATACTATGCATCCACAAAAAAGGATGAGTTCATGTCCTCTGTAGGGAAATGGATGCAGCTGGAAACCATCCTTCTGAGCAAACTATCACAAGGACAGAAAACCAAACACCGCATGTTCTCATTCATAGGTGGGAATTGAACAATGAGAACACTTGGACACAGGGTGGGGAACATCACACATTGGGGCCTGTCGTAGGGTGCAGGGAGGGGAGAGGGATAGCATTAGGAGATATACCTAATGTATATGACGAGTTAACAGGTGCAACACATCAACATGGCACATGTATACATATGTAACAAACCTGCATGTTGTGCACATGTACGCTAGAACTTAAAGTATAATAATAATAATAAAAGGCTTTGTAAACCTAGAATTCTGATTCTATGGGCTGTAGTTTTGCTAAATGTCCTGGTTACCTCATCTCAACCAACGAATACTTAAGGAGTGCCAGCTATGTGTAGAACATTGTGCTTGGACCTGCAGAAGGCACAGTTCCTATGCTTTGGGGATTAGTTCTCTCTCTATCTAAACAAATTAATAAAAACAAACAGAAGTAAGATAAAAAAATTCCCTTCAAGAACTTCCCCTTTGCATTCACAACTTGGCTAAGAGTGCAAGAGGCCTAGCTTTTAGTGTATCTTGGCTTTCAAGATGATTTTCTCACTAAGCTTAATCTTTTCTAGTTTTTGATTCAAAGTAAGAAACATGTGACTCTTACTTTCACTTGGGACACTTAGAGGCTATTGTAGGGTGATTAATTGGCCTAATTTCAATACTGTTGTGTCTCAGGGAGTAGGAAGACCTGAGTAGGAAGAGAGATGGGGAAACAGGTGGTTGGTGGAGAAGTCAGAACACACACAACATTTATCCTTTCAGTTTACCATCTTATATGGACATGGTTTGTGCTCCCCAAAACAATTACAAAAGAAACACCAAAGATCACTGATCACAGATCACCATAACAGATATAATAATAATGAAAACGTTAGCAATACTGTGAAAACTACCAGAATGAGACACAGAGACACCAAGTGAGCAAAGTATGTTTGGAAAATGATGCTGATAGACTTGTTTAATGCAGGGTTGCCACAAAGCTACAGTTTGTAAAAAAAAAAAAAAAAAAAAAAAAAAAAAAAACCCCAAAAAAAAACAAATCTGTGAAGTGCAATCAAGGGAAGAACAACAGAATGAGGTATGCCTATAATTTTCTTACTTCATGGAATATTTGTGTTTTCCCCTCATTCCTAATTTTCTGCATATTGATTGTGTTATATTTAACTGTTTAGGAATTAAGTTACTTAATTTTTCACTTTAGGAGTTGCCTCTAGGATTATTCATCTATTGTATGGCATTGCTATTTTCTAATTAATTAATCTTGCTTTTAAAAACTATTACTGTTTCCTTCTACTTCCGTTAGATTTATTTTGTGGTTAAATTTCATTGGATTAATGAGTATTTTCATTTTATATTTAGCTATATTGTGGTAGATTGTGAATCTTGTTCAATTTTTTCCTTTGTTTTTATTAGGCCATTTTGAAAGTTTTACATTGATCACTTAGTGTATTATTATAACTAATAGTTATATAGCTTTTTTTTTTCAAGATTGGTAACATTACTGTCAAGGTCATTGTGAATATTTACATTATGAGTCAGTGTGTGCCATGAGTTCTTTCACAGTGGGTGTTCTTCACTTGTGATTTTTTTGTGTTGAATCATTTTCAGACTGGCTCTATTAAGACTTCACGCATGTTTCTTTTTCAGAAAGAGCTTTTAAGTGAAGTTATTCTAGAAGAATTGCAAAATTGAACATTTCCTCCTGCTCTGTAAATGTCAGCATGGCTCAATATATAGTTCTTGAGTTCCATCCCCTTTCTTTCAACCTTTTGGAGATGTAATTCCTTTGCCTTTTTGACCATGAGTGTTTCTGAAGTGAAGTCTGAATTTATCCATTGTCTTTTTTTTTTTTTTTTTTTTTTAAACATTTGTAGGGGATCTGATTCTTCTCCTTCAGTGTTTATAAGAGGCTGTCTTTCTCTTTGGAATTCAATAATATCATTAGGAAATACCATGATTTTAAAATTATTTGTTCATGGAACACAGCAAGCCCTTTCAATATGAACATACAGGTTTTCTTTTAGAAAAGAAATGTTTACTGATAAATAATTTCACGTTTTATTCTCCTCTTTACGTAATGACTGCCTTCCGAATCTACCCTCTTCATTTCTGTGTTATTTTCTTGAGCTATCCTTCCATGTTACAGCTATGTTTCTACCAGGGTTGGCTTATCATATGGCTGATTCCAATTTGGATTTCATTTCTGTAATGGTGTTTTCCCTTAGCTATCCTGGCTCACTTTTAAATCTTCCTCAGTCAAAATAGCATCTCACCTTTATTCTCTTGCATGTTTCTCTTTGATATAACTATGCATTTGGGATATTTTGTCTAAAATTTTCTTCTGTTTCCTGTAGTATCTATTTCAAAATATTTTCTTCACCTGCCTTTTATTAGGTATGTTTCATTCTTTTTTATCCTTTATGCTATCAACCTTATTAGATTTTTTTTCTGTATATCATTAATTTTTGACTGAGTTATCAGTCAGGGTTAAGGTGCAGATACAGGAAGCTACTTTAGCTATTTTAAGTGCAAAGCATTTACAACTGGAAAGTTTGTGTTACAACATTACCAGAAGGACAGGAGGAACAAGATCTAACCTGGACTATACAGAATGATTCCTAGAACAGTGCTCCAAAACTGGTATACCATGGTAGCTACTTCCTCTGCAACAGTTAAGCTGCCTTGGTAACAGGTGGCAGGTACAGGCACTGGTGGTTGGGTAGATGTGGTAGTAGTTTATAAAAGTTATCTTCTGATTACTTAAATTTTCATAGTGAAGTTGGAAGCAAGCTCATCATTTAAGAGTGAGGAAGCAGGAGGAGATGATGAAAATTTGAGGCAAAAGAGAAAAAGGAAAATTGTTTTCTATGAGAGTAGCAAATGAACAAGCTAGGGAAATGTAGTATGAGAGTCAAGGAGTATTATAGGGTGGTTTGAGATTTGCATCTATGAATTCAAAGTGAGACCAGACAGGGTAATTGTGTGTTTTTCTTCAGCCACGTCCTGCTACAGGGGCACAAGTATGGGGTGGTTGAAAGGTTACATTTAACCAGAGTTAGACGTTTCCAGGTGTTTACAATGTTGGAGAGAAAGGGGAAGTAAGTTAAGGGTGTATAGTAGGAAGGGTTATAATGATTGACCATGGAAATAAAGCTTACCTAGAAAGAGAATATCAGGAAGGTTGGGGACAGTAAAATGTTGGTAAGACGAATAGACTGTAGTCTGACGGGGTCAAAGGATTGTTGGAGTTGGGGTGCGAAGTGGAATGAGAGGAATAAAATCAGGTAGTTATTCAGCAGTAGGGTATGTGAAATTATGATTATGCAGAGATATAAGTTATAATATTAAGGTTTATGGTATGACAACTAAAATAATGTTGAAGACAAGATCATTGGAGGAGAAGAGTTCAAGCAACTGAGAAAGCAGAGAATTTGAAGGGTCATCTACATGTATATTAAAACTCCAAAAATTAAGGAAGGAATAGTCATGAGGATATGGACAATGAGCTAGAAGTGGAAGTATTTGAAAATCAAGAGGGAGTAATCTGGAGGAAGGTCTGGAGATGGGGCAACGTTGAGGGATAGGAGGTGATGTACTATCGTGCCAAGAAATGTCAAGTTGGAAGTTTTTAGGTGGACGGAAGTGAGAAAGTAGCAATGAGCAACAGAGAAGATCTCCAACCACTCCCATGCTCAGTGATAAGAGGACAGGGAGAAAATCAGCCTTTGCTTGAAAGGACTGTGTGGGGAAGCAGTGCCAAGTTTCCCTTGTGAAAAGGTGAGAGGAGGCTGGGGATGGGTACAATTGTGCTGATGATGGACAGATTATGGGAATCTTAAGGTCTAGTAGGAAGATTTCAAGAAGGATGAGAGAAGGTAATAGAAAAAGAGCTATCAGAGCCTTACGGAGATTATAGGGTAGGAGATGAGTGTTGAACTAGACATTTGGGACTGTTTAAGATAAAAAGGACTAAAGGTCACAATAAGATTCACCTTGGTTAATTCAAGGTGAATGGTAGCAAGGTTGAGTGTTATGGGCAGGAACAGTTATGTGCTTGAAGCTCCCTCAAGAAATGGGGAAGTAAGTCTTTGACTCAGTAGATGAACCCCAACTGGACTTTATACTATAGGGTTAATAAGCCTGGGGGAGGCATTTTCCTGACTTTGACACAGTCCATGGGTTTACTGTGGACCCCAGGTCAGGGAGGGGCTCTTTTCTGAACCTTAGTGGAGTTGAAATTCTGGGGAAGCTTGATGCTACTTTATGTAGCATCTTCATCACTGGTAATCTAGGTAGAAGGCCTAGAGGAGAACTGATGTCAGTCTCTGTGAACTGGCCTTATTGATTTCTGGTGATTGAGAATAGGGTTATACATGGGACCATTGATTTGCTATTTGTCAG
Source organism: Theropithecus gelada (assembly GCF_003255815.1). Lineage (NCBI taxonomy): Eukaryota > Metazoa > Chordata > Mammalia > Primates > Cercopithecidae > Theropithecus > Theropithecus gelada. The sequence goes on along the minus strand of NC_037673.1, from coordinate 107,826,265 downwards.
AGAGTAGGTGGGATCTCAATCAGGTTTACACGGACATTGTTTGAACTGTCTTCTTAAAACTTAGGTGGCAGGCTAGAAGATTTTATGTATGTACACGTGTTGGGGCAGTGGTGGATGAGCTTGGACAGTAGGCAACTTGTAGCCTTGGCTTAGGTATGTTGTTTCTAACACTTTCTCTCGAGATCTGATTAATCATCTGCCTTGAGACATGTGTCACTGTGTGTGTGTGTGTGTGTGTGTGTGTGTGTATAGGGGTGAGTTTAGGGTAGTATACAGGAAAAAAGGACTGTCTTCTAATCTTATTTTTTTTAAATACATTGATGGATTATCTCAGGTTCACACAAAATGAAGATGTCACAGTACATGTATGTGGTACATGTATGTATGTACGCATGTGGGAACAGTGGTACATGGTACCTTCTTCAAATTTGCCTCATGATTTGTCCTTGAGTATGCAAATCTGACTCAAGTTGGGTGCTTCTTTTTTCTCTCCATGGTTCCACCTGGCCATTGGTATTTTCCATGTCTACTTAAAGGATATTGGCCTTTCTATTTATTTATCTATTTGTTAATGTTAAGATATTTAGGTGACAAATAAAGATTATATATATTCAAAGTATACAACATGATGATTTGATGTATGTATATATTGTATAATAATTATAAAATCAAATGAACATACCCATCACCACACATGCTGTACCTTAGATCCCCAGAACTTGTTTATTTTATAACTGAAAGTTTGTACCCTCTGATGAACATCTGTCCATTTCTCCTATCTCCTAGTCCCTGGTAACCACTGTTTTAGTCTCCGTTTCCATGAGTTTGACTTTTCAAAATTTTCACATGTATGTGAGATCTTTCAGTATTTGTCTTTTTGTGTTGGGCTTATTTCACTAAGCATAATGTCCTCCAGGTTCATCTGTGTTGATAAATACATTCCATGTTCATTGCAGCATTATTCACCAAGATATGGAATCAATCTTGGAATGTGATGGACAAATGGATAAAGAAAATGTGGCATACACACACACACAAATACACATATACACATATACATACTATATATAATACATTAGAATATGATTCAGCCATTGGAAAAAAGGAGCTCTCTTTTTAAAAAATCTACACTCTGATCAAGATTATGGAGATAGATTTTATCTCTCAGTATTCTCCTGCAGTTCAGTTTAAATTATATATGGAAGAGTAGATATTACTGGAAATCTTTATGTTGTGGTAGTTCCCTAGTATTATTAAAGATGACATTTTTGTCTTTAGGTCAGGTTTACGTTATTTTAATAGACCTCAAGAAGAATGGTTATGCAGGTATATTCTCATGGTGCCATCTTCTTGTAAGTCCTTGCTTGTGTTTCTTGCTTTCTTACTAAGTAACTGAGTATTATCTTTTCAAAAGCTTTCATTTATATGTTGCTAGAGTATGTGTTGACTAAATTATTAATAATTTTGTTGATGTCAACAAAGAACATGAATCACTAGGTGATACTGATGTCTGCACATATCCATGCTACTCACAGTTTTTCATGACTTGAGGATAGAATTCAAAGCACATAGTACCATGAACACAGTCACAAATATTAAATATTTTAATAATGTTCAAAATATCTTGAAGTTAAAATATTTTGGATTGTATTAGTTTTCTATTGCTGAGTAACAAATGACCACACATTTAGTAGCTTAAAACAATATTCGTGTCGTTTTGCTCACCCTTCCATGGGTTAGAAGTCTGGCATGGCATGACAGAGTTCATTTAGATTATCACAAGGCTAAAATCAGGGTATTCGTTTGGATGAATTCTCATCTGAAGACTCTGGAAAAATTTGTTTCTAAACTCTTTTTTTTTTTTTTTTTTTTTTGAGACAGGTTCTTGCTCTGTTGCCCAGGCTGGAGTATAGTGGTGAGAATATCTGCTCACGGCAGCCTCAACCTCCTGGGCTCGAGCAATCCTCCTGCTTCAGCTTCCCACATAGCTGGGACCATAGGTGAATGCCACCACTATACACAACTAATTTTTAAATGTTTTTGTAGAAATGGGGTCTCATTCTGTGGCCTAGGCTGTTCTTGAACTCCTGGGCTCAAGTGATCCTCCCTCCTTGGCTTCCCAAAGTACTAAGATAACAGATATGAGCCACTGCATCTGGCCTAAGTTCATTTTTTTGTTGTTGTTTTTGGAAAAATTCAGTTCCTTGTAGTTGTAGAACTGAGGTTTGTCTGCTTTGTCTGACTGTCAGCTGGATGCTGCTCTCAGCCCCTATAGGCCACCCACATTCTCTGCCACATGTGTTAGTCAGGGTTCTCCAGAGGAACAGAACCAATAAGATATTTATATTTATATTACTTGAATATTTGTTAATGTTTACTTATTATAAGGAATTGGCTCACATGATTATAGAGACTGAGAAGTCCCATGACATGCCATGTGCAAGCTGGAGACTGAGTACCCACAAGAGCTCGTGTTACAAGTTCTAGTCTGAGTGCAGAAGACCAATGGTCCAGATTGAAAACAGGCAGCAAGAGTGAATTCTACCTTACTCCGCTTCTGCTCAATTCAGACCTCCAATGGATTGGAACAGGCCCACCCACATTGAGGACAGTAAGCTGCTTTACTCAGTCTATTGATTTAAAGGAGTCACAGTTTTAAAGTGTCTTTGGAGTCAGCAAGAAACATCCTCACAGACACACCCAGGGTAATTTTTAACCAAATACTTAGACACCTGGTGGCCCAGTCAAGTTGACACATAAATTCACCATCATGCCATGTAACTTCTTTCATCTTCAAAGCCAATGTGGTAGGCTGAATAATGCCTCACCCAAAAGATTTCCATGTCCTAATCCCTGCAACCTGTGAATATGATATCTTATATGGCAAAGAAGATTTTTGCAGGTGTGATAATTAAGATTTTTGACAGGGGAGATTAGCCTGGATTATCTGGATGAGCCTGATGTAATCACAGGCATCCTTTTATGGGAGAAGGCAATATGACAACAAAAGCAGAGATTGCTGCGATGCAGCTAAGAGCCATGGAGTGCTGAAGCCTCTGGAGCTGGAAGAGCAAGGAACAGATTGTCTCCTGCAGCTTCCAGAAGGGATCAACCCTGCTGACACCTGCATTTTAGCCCCTTAGGACTAATTGTTTTAAGATTTCTGACCTCCAGATCTGTGACAGAATACATTTACATTGTTTTAAACCACCAAATTTGTCATAATTATTTACAGTTCAATAGGAAATGAACACAGTCTGCAAAGGGGAATTTTCCCCTCATTAAATCTCACTTGCATCTTGAAACTCTCTTAACTTCCTTTCCTGAAACCATAGGGAGAAAATTCTCTGCTTTTAAAGGGCTTATGTTATTAAGCCTAGCTCACTCATAGTTGAGCGCTAACTTAACTGATTAACTGATTTGGGTCTCTAATTATAATACAACTACAAAATTTCTTCACAGCGGCACTAGTATTTGATTGAATAACTGGGAGAAGATGTATGAACACAAGATGCCAGAAATCTTGGGGGGCTGTCTTAGAATTTTGCCTACCACCAAAGATGGAAAACTTTTAAGGTGTCTTGGGAGTAATTTAAACTTTAAAATAATTTAGAATTGAAATATACTTGGTCTTATGGTTATTAGAGGTTAATTAAAATTTTTCTAGTTTTTTTATTTATTTAGGAGTTCCACTGCAATTCTGAATTAACATAGGAACATATTACATCTAGCAATTTTTATGACAGGAAAATTTATAGCCTTCCACAAATACTGTCTTTCTTTGCTTTCTCTAAGTTTTCTTCCTAATCACAAGATCTACTGTCTTACAATGCATGAACACACAAGAAATGATTTTCATGACTCTATCTTAAGTTAGCTAAAAGACACATGCAGTGGCTTTACTTTGGAGACCTGCTTCTGGATTTTTTCTTGATTGCCACATCTCTTTTTGTTGTTGTTTAGGGATATGTTTTATTTTTTCCACTGTCATTTTTAACTCTCAGCCATCTCAAGAAAATTGAATACTATGTCTATTTGGTCATCTGTATCGTTTATCTATCCTCAAGCATTACTCCTAACTCTCATAAAGATTAAATTCCTTTTTTTGGAATGTGTTTCTTAATGAACACTGTTTCATTTTTTTCTTTGTGTATTATTTCGAATTTTTTTTTTTTTTTTTTTTTACTAGTGGCAGAGAGCATCCAAAGGAAGTAAAATTTACTTCCATTAGATGTTCTGTTATAGTTTGTAAACACTGTTTATCTAATAAACTAGCATTTTATTAGGAAAAGATCCTGGAGCTCAGTAAAAAATTAAAACTGAATTATGTTTCTTTAAGAGGCTCACTTAAAAAAAAATAAATGCCTTCTTAATTTTCACTGTGAGAACCAAGTGTAGTGTGGTTGATTTTCCACCTAGAACAATCGAGGGACACAGGTTAAATGAATAACATCATAAGGTTTCTGAATGTGCCAAATGCTTTCTCTACAAATGTCTTGGCTATTCTATAAAGAAAATCTCACAAGAAAGGAAACACTGCTTTACAAGCCCTGCCTGAGATCTGAAAACAAGAAAATTAGGAATAGAAATGTCTGAAATGGAAGAATATTGGGAGGATATTTAATTGAATTACATTCTTTCAGTTATGTCCTTACACACACATTTTCATTTAATGTGAAACCTAAACTTGCTAATTTGCCAAAAGAAAATGTCAGATTAGTGATTAATTTGCTTTCATCAAGATGTTTATTGGAACCTGATTATATTAGCATGTATTCAGCAAATAGAGTTTTTATATTTCTTAACATCCGAGTAATACATCCTTTCAGATTTTACCAGTTACACTGCTAATAGATACAAGTTAGGCTACTTAGTTTAAATTTTCATTTTATATAGTTAACAATTTTTAACACTAAATCTATAACTGAGTAGGGAAAATTTAGTTTATTATTGATGGTTAGCTTTCTAAGTGTTTTTTAAAAATCATACATTGTGAAAGAATTCTGGGGTTTATTTCAGTGCATGGGCTGTATTAATAATAAGCTATTACCAAAATAATGCTCTATAACCTCCAAAACTTCATGATTTACAAAAATGTGAATTTATTCCCCTGCTCAAGGGTGTACATTTGACTGCAGTTTGATCTAGGCTGGAGGAGTTGGGCAACTCTTCTTCAGCTGCCGATTGGGGTTACATCGGCTTTACATGTCTTTCAGTGTTCTTGGACCAGTGTGTCTACTCAGCAGTTCCTGTGTAAAGAGCGAGAACACAAGAGCCAAACTTAACTGTGCAAACACGTTTAAGGCCTCTATGCCTATCATCCTCTAAGGTTCTGTTGGCTAAAGTTAGTGTGTGCCCGAAACCCAAATCCATGGGGCAGGGAAATACACATGCCCCCAGAGGGGTGGTGAAGGGTAGAAGGAGTATTTACTGAACAGTAATCCGATAATCCAAACTATTTCATGTGTTTTGTTCTTTAGATTAAACACTGTATAATACCGAAAGGATCCCTTTCTGTGAATTAAGGTGCAGGCAAACTATCTTTTTTTTCAGGCATCTAATAATATTATGGTTAAGTGTTAATTTAAGTGTAAATTTGCCAATCCTTATTTTAGAATCCCAAGATGAATTCTTATGTGTTTAAGCAGCTATTTGACTTGTTTTTGGTTATTTTCATTACAGATATATAATCATATATATTATATACATATATATATGATAGATTGATAAAGCTCACGCGTTACTTTTTCCTCATATTTTTCCTCTAAGAGCAAACATAGCACTGGTAGGAGAAAATAAATGGAAGAATGGATGCCCTGTTAAACTGTCTGCTCTGCCAAGGCAGAAGCCATATCTGTCTCTGCTGCTGTGTCTCAGGACCTAGACTAGTACATTGCGCTGAGTAGGCTGTCAATGAATACTCAACCAACTGATTACCGACTTGCAAGAGAATCAACCACTGTGGTGTCCTGTTTTATCTTGGCTTCACTTTGCATTAGTACATACAGTACCAGAGAATACAAGTAATATTTTCCTTATTGTGATAAAATACAAATAACATAAACTTTATCATTTCAACAGTTTTTACTTATTTGCGTGTTTGCTGTAATACATGCTTCAGCTTTCCTTTTTGTAAAACAATAATATCCAAATGGTATTTTCCCATTTCTTCCCATGCTTTTACTACATTCACAACTGTTGTACAATCATTGCCACTATGCAGTTTCAGTAGTTCATCATCACCCCAAATAGAAATCCTGTCCCTATTAAGCAGTTGCTCCTCGTCCCTCTTCCTCCAATCCCTTGGCAAACACTAATCTGCTTTCTGTATGGATTTACCCATTCCGGACATTTCATACGAATGGAATCATATAGTATTTGGCTTTTTGTGTCTAGCTTATTTAGCATCATGTTTGCAAGGTTTATCCATGTTGTAGCATTTAGTACAGTCATCGCTTGGTATCTGTGGGGGGTTGGTCCTAGGACACAACCCCACATACCAAAATTCACGTGTGCTCAAGTCCATTATATACAATGGCATAGTATTTGCATATAACTTATATCTTCCTGTATACTTTAAATCATCTCTAGATTACTTATGATAGCTAATACAATGTAAATGCTATGCAAATAGTAGTTATACTGTATTTTAAGAATTTGTATTATTTTTATTGTTTTTATTTTTTTCCTAAATATTTTTGATCTGTGGCTGGTTGTATCTATGGGTGTGAAACCTGTGGATACAGAGGGTTGACTGTACTTCATTTGCATGGCCAAATAATATTCCATTGTATGGATATATCTATTTGTTGGTTGATGGATATTTATGAAAATGTTTTATATACATAGTAATTGATTTAAGATATCATTTGAGATCTAATACATTAACAATCTAAGAGGTTTTGTTTGATTCTCTCTGGAGAACACATCAGTGAAGTGGGACTGTTCTATTAAGCTGAGTTGGAAATGGAAGAAGAGAACTGGAAGATTTTCTAGCAAAATAATATTAACAGTGAATGGTGAACTTCCACTGCCCAATTAAACTGTGATAGTGTGATTTATTTTTTAAGCTTCAGTCAAGATTGTTATGATCAGATATCACAATCACTTGACAGCAATTTGGTAGGGAACCAGGAATTGCAGCTGCTTATTTTAATTGTGACTTTGATCTTGTATCTTTTACTTATTTGCGGTAACACATGCTTCAGCTTTCCTTTTTATAAAACAATAATATCCAAATGGTACTTTCCCGTTTCTTCCCATGCTTTCTGTGCCAATTTTATGTGCATTTTCCAACCTCCTTCTGCTCTCCAGAAATGTTTTAAATCTCAGATCATGTGAGATTCTGATTTAAGATTTAAAAATACTTCCCTCCCTGAAGGTTTATTACCCAATTAGTATCTGAAAGGATCTGCATAACTATTTCATTATCCATAGAGTCCAAGAGGAGTGCAATGAAATTAATTTAAAAGCTTGGAAAATAAGATATATGAGTAAAATGAAAGGAATTGGCATTATGTAACTTGGAGAAATGAAGGCCGAAATCTTTAATACATGAAAGACTATAATATAGAGGAGGATGAATGATTTTTCTCTGTCTTTCAAGAGAATAGAATAAGAGAAAATGGATTTAAGCAATAGCAGCCTGGATTTAGATCAGAAAAAAAAAAAAAAAAAAAAAGGTTTCTAACTCTAGGGAGTGTCAGGTGGTTTATCAGTGTCCTTGTTAAGCCCCAGCAAAGATTTAAGGAAAAGAAAGTGGAGGGGAAGAATTACTTTGTTAACGTTGTTTATTAAGAGATGTTCCTAAATACCCTTCCTTGTGAATGTCTAGACTATGATAGATTACTACCTGTTTTGGATGATCACAGTCCCTAAGGAAAACAGGAGGCACCAGACTCCCATGTTTCTCCTCCACAGAAGTGCCTACTACATTCTTTGCAGCAGGAAACCATTTAATACAATTTAGTTAAGTGAATAATCCCCTCTTCTTAAAGATGAGACAACTGAAGTAGTATAATTGTCTGCCCTCAGATCAAGCAGCTAGGATTAAATTCACACAGTTATTTAAGACAAAAATGTAGATTTGTGGCAGAAAATAGATTTCTACCTGTTTTGGACCTAGAACGCTGGATGACAACCCGGAACTGAAACGGGGGGAAACACTTCCTGCAATGGCCTAGATGCCTGGGGGGGTTATAGATCAACAATTCAGTAACCTTCAATCAGTGAAGTCAGTCGGAGACCTGGTTCTAGTGAGGAAGATACACCTAATACAGAGCCATTTATTTTAAAATGATTTAAAATAATATGTTTGGTAATATTTACTGAGTTCCCACAGTATATGAGGCATTGTGTAAGTTCTAGTGGGAAGCAATGCATAAGATAAAAAAGATGCCCATGGAATAACTTGGAGCTGAACTATCCCTCCTTTGTAAGGCAGCCATGCAATATGAAGGTTAAATGTTAGGGAGAAAGTAAACAGGAAAAAGTACAAAGCAAGCAGCTTTGTGTTTTCTCTGAAGGTATCGGAGGGCAGGCTCACAGACTTATCTCTCCACCTTTTAGTCCAGCCCAGGTTGACCTGCTCCCCTCAGCACTTCACTGTATTCTGCTTCCAGCATGTACTTGTCAGATCCCCAACTAGTCCTATGCAGACCTATAACCTACATTTTCATTCTCTTCGTGCCTCAGACATCAGGACTTCCATGGTTCTGAAGGGAGGGAGAGCAGTTAAAATGGCATTTGAAGGACTGCTGTTTTGGTCCAGGGTGGGTTAGTCACTGGCAGGGCACAGACAAGAGCCCTGGGCCTAACTCTGAGGTGCCAGTGTAGAATCTTGTTTTAACTTGTGTGAGACTAGTAAAGTAGTGAGAATTAAAATTTATCATGGAGTGAGGGAAACTGTCAAGCAGCATTGACAGTAGATGCCGAGAAGTAAAAAGGAAAAAAAAAATTGTTAAAATACTAGTTATAACAAATATTTAAATTGGCAATTAGGTATAATTGCTATGTACCACAACAATGATCACCATTAAATGTCATATTCATTTAGCATATAGTTAATTTCATTTCAATACAACCTATTCCTTTGCTCATTTTTCAAAATTTGCTTTTGTGCCTGGTTGTTTGGGGCATATAAAACAATATAGGGGACGACACCCATTTATAGAATAAGATATCCATCTCTATAATTGTTCCTGACATTTGGGTTGCTGTTTCATAGATAATGCTGGTTAAAAAAAGATTGTTATGTTAAAATAGATAATATTTCAATGATATTTCTAACCTGAAACAATTGGCATATTGTTTTAGTTGCCTTACTGCCTTCCCTAAAGAAAACATACTTATTTTCAGGGCTGGCTGCTGTTGGCATAATAAAAAATTGTTCTTAACATTAAGTTGAGAAGAACTTTAATCAATAAGACTGTTTTACATTTGGCAATTTCAGAGTTTCTAGTTTCTACCTCCTGCTTCCTTAGCAAAAACTGAACAGAGAACTGGGTTTTCTGTTCATGAGATACTTTACTCAAGCGTTGCCTAAAATTGTGTTTTTTTAAGGTAAGATTTAACCAAAAGATAATCAAAAGTAGTTTTCTCTTGGTCATGTCTCATCCTTGCTTGGGCATTGCTTTTAACCTTGATGAAAGTAGTATTAAGTTTGTATTTTGATTTTAAGATAGAAAAGTTAATGTAGGCACTAAGGAAGTCAACTAAAACAAAACTTGGGAATAAACTTTTACAATTATGAGAAAAAAGGCAATTAGTTCCTTGATATCAGATAGGCCCTGGGCTGACCCACTTAATGAAACTTCTTTAACCCTCTATTGTCTATGATCTGAGTTGAGCTGTAATTCTTTGTCATCAATTTGATGTTTGTTTTTTTTCTTTTCCCTTGAAGGAATTATCCCACATTCTTGGCAGCCTTCCTAAACTGCAGTGGAACCAAGGACTTTGTGTATTTGAATTTTTAATTGTAAACATTGTGACAAGCATTGGCAAACTGGGAGTTGGCAGAGTTGGTGTGATGTCATAGAAAATAATTTCCTTTGTTTTATTTAAAAAAGGTTTCCAAGTTTCCCCCAAGTAAGTCTGGCTTTTATCTCAAGCTATGAGAGAGCCGTTTACCAGATGTCAGAACCAAGACATTGTCTTTGATTTCTAAGGACTTTACCCAGGGCGACCTGGATTATTCCTCTCTGTGAATTGAATGCAAACCTCTTAAATATCACTCCATTTCTCCAGGCCACTGCACTGACTCTTTCTTCCATTTATCTTGCCCTATTTATCTTCAACCTTTGTCTTAGGCAATACTTTCTCCCTCTCAATTCCCTTAGCACAAAAGTGATTCTCAAACACTGTCATATCCTTCAAATATATTCAGAAAAAGATACTGATCTCCAGACTGATTTCATCCTTTAGAAACATGCAAGTTACAGATTCATGAGTCTGATGTCTGTTAGTTGCAAAATCCTGTACCAGGTTATTAAACAAGTGGTTTGTTAGCACTTAGGATAAAAGTCAGTGATTAATTATGAGGGTCTACCTAAATTTTCTAGGAACAAATGGCAAACCAATTTCTCCTTTAAATAGGTTCCCTGATTGGGAGGTCTGAGAAACTAGATAGGGCGTTTTGATTCTGGCAAGGCATTAGAAGTAGTTGCTTGAGATGGCTTCTTGGACAAGATGGAGAAAAACAGATCTGTGTGAAATGGCTGTGTCTGGTAGGAACAGTTGTAGCTACTCAGTAAAATTATATAATTTAGGAGGTGGTCTTTAGGGGTATGCAGAAGGTTCTAGTTTTACCCCAACCCCAGTAACCATTTTGATTTATAATTTGGATGGGTCATGGAAAGCCCTTTTTCATTCTCTTGTTAACTAAGTTCTATTTGATCTTCAAAACCCCATTCCAGTGTCCCCTCTTAATGGAAGTTTTCTGTCACCCTCAAGTCTGATTTAGAGGTCTTTCCTCTGTACTCCTAGAGAGTTTTTCATGGTGTTTCCCACACTGTACTGTGGTTCCTCATTTACCTATTTTCTTTGCTAGGCTATAAAGTCCTTGAGGTGAAAGACCAATCTTATTTAATTTTGTATCCCACAGCATCTGGCACTTAGTATCCATCAGTAAAATTTTGTTGAATAGGTAATTGGATGAGTGGATTAATGCTATACTTATCCTTATTTTTACATGACACAAAAGTACATAATGTGACAAATAACAGAATGAAGATTCTGAGAGAATTAAGTGGTTTTAAAAATGGGTCCAATTAAAAAGATTTAGTATCTCTACTTCATTGATCCTACCATCTTTTATCGTCTGTTATCCCCTTGCTATTCTCTGTTACCTGTTCACCAAGCTTAATTTCATGCTTTATCATTATAATCACTCTTTCATGCCTCTCTGGATTTGCCTTTCACACATGCATAACTCTGGATAAATACAACTCTTTACTTACATCATGGATAAACATGGTTGGGGAAAAGCCCACCAGCGTGCTGACTTGCTGCACTTTCAATTCATGACTGCCCACATGAAATGGGCTCCTAGCACAGCCAGCAATCATTGTCTACATCCCTAATCCATTTTCTCGCCAACTTACTCAGATGGCCATTTTAGACTTTTCCCCCTCTCTCCAAATGCTATCACCACCTCCTCATTCTTGCTCTCAGCAGATGACCATTCTTCTTCTTCACTGAAGTAATGTAAGCAATCCGATGAGAATTTCCACATCATCAACACTTCCCGTGCACCCACATACTTTGCCTTCCTTCATTTTTTAGACAGATGAATTGTCTATTGACCCAGTACATAGCCACCATTATACACTGGATCCCACTTCTCTCATTTCCACAAGAATATCATCCCAGCAATTACAGCACTCCTTACAGTCATGTTTCTTCCTCTCTGCTAAGTCATATTCGTAAGCATATAAACATGCTAATATTTCCATGGGATTCATGAAATTTTTACAGCATCAAAGAGCCTCATTAGAATCATTTTCTAATGATTCTTTATAATCAGCACCACATTGTCCATTTTGTCATCACCTGCCTGTTATTTGCAGCCTTGGAGATCACACCATCTCGTAGCACAGCATATTGTAACAAACTGATCTTCTCTTATTACATGGTGTGACTAAACATGTCTAATCCTAAAAAGCCTTCTTTAAAAAATGAAAAATAAGTGATTCGAATGCTTATAGTATTTAAACTCTCAGATAAATTATATTCCATTGTACCATAAACAATTGTTATGAGGAATTTAAGAAAGAGTAATGTGTATAAAGAACTTAGCATAATACATGGCATAGAACAATTGCTTAATAAATGATTTCCATTATTATTGTACAACAATTTGATATATATTTAGAAAATCGTGAAAAGATTCAGTATCATGTAAATAATTTTGCTTAGCTTAAAGAGAATACTCATCAGCAAGTGAGATCTGTGTCCTCAGACATGAAAAGCTCTTATAAGGAAAGGGACTTAGAGTTTATGTGGAGCATCATCATGCCCAAAAAGGACAGAATCACCTTTTTAATATATAGACAAAATTCCTAGATGTGTGGCCTTGTCAACAGTGCTCTGGCCTGCCTTAAGAGGAGGTGACATCTCCAGGCCTGCAGGTATTCGAATGCAGAGGGTACTTATCTGTCACAGATACATCTGAAGAATGCTTTTACAAGTTGGGAGACTTGAGCAGATGATAATAATGTTCCTTGCTCCATAAGTACATGTTCATATATATATTATATATATTATTTTTATATATTATTTAGATATTTATATATATTATATATATATATCTCCACATTTCCATTAGAACTGTTCCCATATACTATCCATATTAGCTGATAAGTTCCTAGGTAGCAAGAGCCATGTCAGTTTTAACTGTTTTTTTCCAGTCTCTAACCAAGTGCTAAGAATATTGTAGATACTTGGTATTAGGATTAGAGCAAGCTAATTGAATATTTTTCTTTCCATTGAAGGAGACTGAGAGTTTCCATCCATTCCTGGAAATCATTAAATTAGGATTAATGATTATCTATACAGAGAATCTATACTGCACGGCTTGATGTTAGACAAGGTGAGAAATTCGTTTGCTTATTCAGCCTGTCACTTTCAAATCATTCAATAAACATTAAGTGCTTCTTACTTTGCATTAATAATACTTGATGTTAGGGAATCAAAGGTTATAAAGAACTTTTCAGCTCTTTTAATGTGATTTGTATTTATGCTGAAAGACTAGATGTGAAGAATATTTAGATGTGAGATATATGGGGACGGTTTAGCCTACTTGATGAGGAAACTAAATTATACTATAAAGTTTTATTTTGAATATACTTATATAAAAATTCATGGTTGTATTAGTTGGAGTTGTTGTATTTTGATAGAAAACCCAATCTAGGGCTGGGCATGGTGACTCACACCTGTAATCCCAGCACTTTGGGAGGCCGAGGTGGGTGGATCACCTGAGGTCAGGAGTTCAAGACCAGCCTGGCCAACATGGTGAAACCCTGTCTCTAGTAAAAATACAAAAGCTGGGCGTGGTAGCACGCACCTGTAATCCCAGCTACTTGGGAGGCTGAGGCAGGAGAATCACTTGAACCTGGGAGGCAGAGGTCACAGTGAGCCAAGATCATGCTATTGCACTCCAGCCTGGGTGACAGAGCAAGACTCTGTCTCAAAAGAAAAAAATAAAAAGAAAAGTAAAGAAAAGAAAACCCAATTTAAGCTAGCTTAAGCAAGAAAGGGAACTCATTGGATCATGTTTCTGAAGTCTAGGGTATTTCTTGTTTTCAGCACTGCCAGATCCAGTTGACAGACATAATGAGAGTGAAACCACCCTTTTTATCTTGGTCCTACATCCCTTCAGAATTTGGCTTCCTTCTCAGGTGAGTTTTCTCCTTGGGCTGTCCCGTAGCAGTGCAGACTTGAGTCTTCCCAAATTCAAGCATAGCAGAAAGGAAAGAAATTCTCACTTAGTGTCTACAGCCAAAGGTCTGCAACCATCTCTGATGTGGTCATGCGCTCTTTGCTTAATCAATTGTTGTGCTTGGGGACAGGGGAATGATGTTCTGATTGACTCTTAAGGATCAAATGTTCACCTCTAGACCTAAGGATGGAGTTGATTCTCTCTGAACCACTTGGTTTGAGAGTTGGCAAGAAGTGTCATCTGGGTCCTGTTATTCAAGGAAGAGGGAGTAACCAGTGAGCAGCCTCATAAGTATCCACAGCAAAGATACCTGTGTGAGGTGTAGAACTGTTAGAAACCTCTGGAGTTGGTAACAGGGAGGAGAACATTGGGGATCAGATATTCTATTTAGAAATGTGGTTTACTGTGTTTTCTCTGATTGTGTTATGAGACAGTTCCTTTTTTCAGTATTACAGGGCAAATATATTGTTAATTCATATAATAAGGTATTATCTGGTTTGCAACTTATTTATATTGACCCAGGGACTATTTTGAGAAGCTTCAGATAGACAGAAGGGGTTATGATGCAAACACCTCTAAAGTGGAATGTGCCTTTAAAGATTTTTAGTTTCTTTGTGTTGCTAAATGTGTAACTACCCATGAATGTGCATTACAGATAATAAATGTTCCAGTTTTTGTAGCATCTATTGCTTTCAGCTTCCCTCATGAAACTGCCAAGTCCTTCCTCTTTATTGAAAAAGAACTGCAACAAGGGCAGCAGCAACACAGCTAAATGTTCCAATGCTATCCTTAAAGATTTATTGTGAAGATGAATATTAACTTATTTTCAGAGGGGAAAATATATATAATTTTAATTCCATATTATGTAAGAATTCCATGGATGCATTACAGGTACCTTCACTCTGCCAGATGCTGTGAACTTATAAATTCATGTAATTATCACAAAGCCCAGCAAGGCAGATCTTATCTCCATTTTTCACATTTCTCAAATGTCTGATTACCCTTGCCTATCTATTTATATTTCGAAGAGAAGCAGCAAAATACTGATTGGAATCAGTGTGTTTGGATGGGACATATAGACTGATGGATATTATCAAGATGGCTAGCAGTCTTTTCCCTCCAAATATGAGTTTCTGTTGATTTTTATTCTGGAACGATGCTCAGAAAAAGGATTTTCCAACGTCCTTCCTGTGGGGTGCAGCGATGACTTTTAGCATATTGACTCTGGGCAGGCAGAGGGGCTTAGGGATTTTATTATTTTTTATGCAGATAAAATGGAATCCTCCAGTTTTCAGTAAGGCACTATGCCCTAGCCCCCTCTGTCCTTGATGTCCCATTCGGGCACTGGGTTAGTAGTTGGGTGGAGATGGGAGAGGTATGGTTGCTCAGCTGTAGAGACAGGTACCTGAAGTTTTCACTGCTCCTTATATGGACTTTCAAACTGGCTTAAATAATGACGGCCACCTCCATTTCCTGAAACTTTCCAGGGTTCTGAGGATCAGATTGGCTTGCTTCTCATTCATATTGTGCCAGGAGCTTTGATCTTCCTGGTGAGTAATTTACCATTTCCCCATATGCTTTCTGCAATCGTATATTTGGCTCAGGGTTATAGAGATCTCCTAGTTGCACAGAAGTTAAAGTTTTCGTTACCCGTGTCTTTTGAGAGTGATTTTTAAAAGAAGTGGGCAAAAATGTCTTTACTATCTTGAAACCAGATGTCACCTAACTTATAACTCTGTCAGTTTCTTCATTTGTAAAATGAGCTAGTGGCTTCTAAAGATGTAAATTCTACCATTATTATTGTTTTTATACTTATATAGTGGAGTGTGTGTGTATTAAATTACTACTTTTATTGATGCAGGACAAATTTTTCCTGTAAACAAGGTTTGAAAAATAAAATCTTTTATGTTAATTAATTTCATATCATGTATATTAGTACAAGTTCAGATGTATGTGCAGTAATGTTACAGAGTGCCTCATATAAAAGTTATTAGTTAATTGAAGCATGTGTTTGAAAATGGGGCATCTTCTAAGCAGACTAAACTAGATATATGAGAAAATGTGATTGTTTACTAACTGCCCTAGTATAAGAGCCTTGTGGCTTTGAACAGTAACTTTTCAAAATGCAACCAATCTAAACCTGTTTTTAGGTGATACAATTACTGATTTTAAAATAGTTAAAAATATATATATATTATATATATAAAAATATATAAAAAATATATATTTTAACTATAGTTAAAAATACAATAGGAACTGTAACATACCTTTCTTTTTGGAGTGAGTCATTTATTCTATTATGATTCAGATGCTAACTCATGAATTGGAGAAATAATAATTTTTAAAACAATGTTTAAAACTTCCATGCTCTTCTATTGTATAATCTTAGGATGTAACAATTCCCCTTTGGAAATTCACTCTTAGAAAGCCAGTTACAAAATAATACAATATAAAAGAAATTTCAATCTACATTTAGGATTTGCCTGTAACACATCAGTCTGATTCATAAGCCAAAAGAAACATTTTTATGTTTCCATTTCTCCTTCCCTCTTTTCTCTCTCCATTTCTCCATTTCTCTTCTAAGTGCCTTTAGTTCTGTGTTCTGTTTTGTCACTAAGAAAAAATTTTTACATGTTTGACCAAAGGCCAAAGGTGAATGCCAAGTAAACTCAGTCATTTCTTTGAGGATTAATGGTGAGATTTCTACCCAGCATGCCCCAGGTTTGCTGTGTTCAAGTTTTGCCAAGATAAATCTCTGGGCAGTCCAGTACTTGTTTGGAAGAGGACTTGAGAAAAGTTTAATCATTTGTGGGGTTGGTTTTTTGACAGGTCAGCAGAAAACTGCTTTATTGAATCCAGATTAATGTATTTGAGTAAGACTCAGGAAATAAAGAATATTGGCTTTGGCAGCAGGTTTGGGCAATAGGCAAATGCAGGGCGTTCTCGGGAAAGCCACCAATAAACATATGTATCTCTCAGGAAACAAAATCCCAGGAACCCATAAAGTAGCCAGTTTTCTAGCTGGGCAGACATCAAGTATCAATTGTTCTTAGACACAGTTGGATAGAGAAGGAAAAACTGGGCCCTGGCCTAGGTTCATCAGATGACCATGATCTCTAATGGCAACAACTGCAATGTCAGCAAAACCATGGGTTCCCAGAAAACTCTCTTGGAATCTCTAGTGAAGACCTAGGAGTAGAAGGATAACTAGAAATCAAATTATTATGAAATAGGGGTGAAGAAATAAAAATGGGAACATCAGGCACAGAATGAACGTACAAAGGGAAGAGGAAGGAAGTGAAAACATCCTAAAAGAGTCCAAAGGGACATGTGTTCCTATATGCCATGTCATCTAAAAAAGAGACTGGCTACATGTGGTTGTCTTTTAAAGCCCTAAAAATTTGCATTTCTCAGGAGTGATCAGGCCCTGAGAATCTGACTCATGCTCACCAAAATACTTTCATGACTGAGGTAAACACAAAAATGATGATTTATTAACAAAGGAAAATATAACTACTATGTATCCTGGGAGTACATGCAAGAGCATGAGCAACACAGTCTTTCCTTGGAGACCAGCCTCCATGAGAAGCTTCATCATGGCCGGAAACCATAGACAAAGTACAATGATTTCAGGAATAAAATCTGTATCATTAGTCTGTTCTTTCCTCAAAGTCAAGCAACTTAGGAATCAGAAGTTGTTTGGTGATCTTGGATGCAGAACAAAGGGTCTTTAAAACCAAACCAGTCTAGGGACACATGATGCCTCTATTTCTTGAGAGGGATGGTTTTTCTGAACAGGCCAGGGTAGTCACAGTGTGATGGCAGTGACTCTCAAGTTCCAGTTCTGCAATACAGCAGCTTTGCAATTAGACCAGAATAAGCATAAGCAATCTCCCTTTTTGATTTACTTGGATTTTCAGGCTTGTTCAAACCTTAATCCTAAATGTACTTTTATTTGATGATGGAGTCCTTCTCTGCAAAGGTTTACTTCACAGCTGATGTTCACCCACTGTATTCTCCAGGATCTGCCTAGCTCTTTCATCAACCAAGTAGAGAATCAAATGACAATGAAATAGAAGTAACCGTGCATATACAGTAGTCCCCGTTTATCTGTGGTTTTGCTTTCCATGGTTTCAGTTTCCCACTAAAACAGGTGAACACAGTACAATAAGATATGGGGGTGGTGGTTGGGGAGAAAGTGAGACCATATTAACATAACTTTTATTATAGCATATTGCTATAATTGTCCTATTTTGTTATTAGTCATTATTGTTAATCTCTTACCATTCCTAATTTATAAATTTAACTTAATCAGAGGTATGTATGTATAGGAAAAGAACATAGTATATAGGATGCAGTACTATTTGCAGTTTCAGGCATCCACTGGGGGGTCTGGGAATGTGTCCCCGGCATTTCCAGTCTTCATTCTTGCTATGACACTAGTCAGTCCTCAGAGTTGCAGTTTGGTTTTTGGTTAAATATAGGGAGGGAGGGATGTTTGGTTAAATATTGGTAGGGAGGGATGTTTCAGAGTAAATCATTTATTACTTATTTCCATATTCTTTACTCTTTGAATTAGGAAGCCTATATGAGCGGGGCCTCTGTGGTTGATTAAGGGTATCAGTTCTTCAGCTCCTGAGTGTGTTATTGTGGATAACCACGTAATTGATTGCAGGGGGACCCACTGATGAGGCTGCTACCATTCCATTTTAAACCTGAATCCCCTATGCCCTTAATCTGATTCATAGACTATAGAGCTATTCCGGGTCCCCAGAAATTAGTGTTAGCTCAGAGCCAGCATGCAGTAGTGCAAAGGGTGTATTTCACATTCACCAGTGCAAAATTATTCTATTTAATGCTGTACGTTCCTGTGTAGATGGACAATATAAATAGAGAACATTTAGTGAGCACTTACTATGTGTCAGGCACTATTCAAATACTTGTTTCTAAATGTTCTAAATGCTGGTATCTCCATCTAATATCTAAAGGCCTTGTTATAAAAAATATTTTTCCTGGGCTCACACAGGAACATATATAAGGGATGGGCAAGCTATACATGTTAAACCCTCCATGTATTCCATCTCTCCAAACAAGAAATGGGTCTCTAGGCTGGATGATAGCTAAATCAAACAGAGAGACCTGGTAAATGTCTCTTACATACACGTGGATCCACCTCATTTTTTGAACTGTCGCATAGTATTCCATTGATTCGATAACCCATGGTTTATTTATTCTCTTCCATCAACAGACATTATAGTTTCTCTGTTTGTTGCTACTTTAAACAATACTTCAATGAATAGTTTTATATGTCTCTGAACACCTGTGAAGGTTTCTCTAGAATTTCTACTGAAAGGAGGCTTTTATTAAGTTTGTTTACATTTTGCCTCTGTGTTTAGAGAGGCCAAGTCCCTATATCCCTTCCCACTTAAAGGGACGACGCAGTAACTATAGTTATGAACTATGAGGAGCAGAGATAGAAGGCTGTTCAGGAAAATTCAGTGAATGGTAAATAGAACACTTCCAAATAAATGAATAAACAAACACATAGGCAAAACCCCCAAGGCCCCAAACACCTTAACCAATAATCTTGTCCTAATAATGAAAATCGACTTCTGTGTAGATACCAGAAAACTGAAAATAGGACAAGCAAATCTTGGCCCCCAAATCTGAGCAGGGACAATTAAAACTTTAGAATAGACTCCAACTTTCAAAAGACAGATTTAAAAACATAGTTTTCTAAGCCAATTATATAGAGTTTTACATAGCCAATGCTCTCATCTATTTTTTCCCCTCCAAGCTTACAGGAAAACACTGTTTATTTCTGACATTCGGAAAAGCTGTTTCAGCCTCAGTGTTGATTGATAGTAATAGATATAAGAATTAATAAAAGAGATGTGTTCAGTGAGTCACCAGCACAAGAGCTAAAACAGGCCACATCCCAAGGTAAATGAAACAGAATCTAGCATCATCCCATGGTGTTTTGAAGCTATGATTGAAAGTCAGAAGGGAGGAATATGTGTTTGCCAAGAAACGTCAATGCTTTTGACTTCTTTCAACCTAGACTCATTGGTTGCATTTCCAGGGAACTGATGATGTCTGGAGGGGAGAGTATAAATCTAAAGTCAAAAGCCCTCCTGAAATGGATTTGCTATAGCTTCTTATTTTAAATGCATAGATGTTTCATGGTAAAAATTTTGAAATGGAAGATGTTAGCAGGAAGTGATAGGCTAATCTTCACTCATATCCAGGCAGGTCTGCCTGGTTTTTCAGTAAGGGTAAAAAAAAAAAAAAAAAACCCAGGAAATCTCATGTTTCTCATATTTCTACTCATATCCTCTTACTAATACTAAAAAGTGACAAACCTAAAAACAAAAAAAAGCCAAATACTTCAATCAACAATCACTCTAATAATGAAAATCAGCCTATATAGATATCAGAAAACTGAAAAAAATGAGAATAAACAATATCATTGATTTGATATTCCATATCATTATAATCACAATACTTTATCATATTTTCCAGTAAAGAAGTTTCATACGTAATTGACTCTAATTTCAACATAAAGAACCCTAAATTTGTCTGTTCACTTTGCAATTAAAAGTGTTTCTCTAATTTATTGATGAATCTCTATCTTTGGATAGTATTATTGTTACTATGAGGTAGGAAGGGCCAAATGCATGGACCAAGGTGTCTCCTTCAAATTGCCACTGCTTCTTTTCTAGTAAAGAACATGTAGAATTTCTTCCTTCATCTACTTTGGGCTCTTGCTTGACATTTAATTCAGTTACTTGGGTTCTGGTGAACTTACATATTCTGAATTATGTGGAAAGGCTTTACTCCTCCATTCACTGTTGCTCTTTAAACAAACTAAAACAAAGACTCAAAAACTTTGCGAAAAAATTTAGCAAAAATACGTAGCATGTATATATGGGCTGAATTATGTTCCCTCAAAAATCCATATGTTGAAGTCCTAACTCCCAGTACCTGAGAATGTGACCATATTTCTCGATAGGGTATTTACAAAGATAACGAAGTTAAAATGAGGTCATTAGGGCCAGCCTAATCCCACATGACTGATGTCCTTATAAAAGAGGAAATTTGGACACTGACACAGGGAAGATGATGTGAAGGCACAGGGAGAAGACAGCCACCTAGGAGCCCAGGAGAGGTGCCTGCAACAGACACTCCCCTCACAGCCCACAGAAGAAACCAATGCTGTTGACATCTTGGTATTGGACTTCTAGCCTTTGGAAAAGTGAGAAAATAAATATCTGTTGTTTAAGCCACCCAGTCAGAGTTTCTTTTTTGTGGAAGTCTCAGCAAATTTATACTGCATGGATGCTTTACTCCTCAGACTTCCCTGCTTGAAACCCTCATACCACTTCAGATTTGAAAAATACGTATCTACACACTAAATAAAAAGTTATTATGTAATTGTTTCTCTCCCTGAACTCAACATGAGTTTCGTGTCTTCACTGAAAAATATTTTAAATTTTTTAAAAAATGTATGTAAATATTAAATATATGTTATATAAAATATATAGTATCAAATATATATGCTATATATTTTAAAAATTATATATAATATATAATATATGTATGTATATATTTAATATGTATAAAATATTTTTTTTGCATATGGCCTATGTATCATTTTAACATTATCCAATTCCTGGGTCTCTGTCAGGGGCCTACATTGCATGTATACTGTAGGATCTTCCACCCGCATGTGCCTGGATTTCTTCATGATTTTTCTTTTCTACTTTAATGACGGTTTGTTATTCATAATTTTGAGGGACCTAATATAGAACCGATTTTAAAATGTCTATAAATTAACAAAAGACTAATCATACTTTTTGACATTATTAACAGCTGTATTCCCATCTTCTGATTTTTAGATATGCATTTAGCTTGCTTTCATGGCCTGTGGCCCACAGGTTAATTATATACTTTGTTATTTTAGGAATCTGGACAACTTACTCTTCACTATAAAGGTTTATTTTTCCCCCTTCATACTTCTATCTATGTAGAATACTGTCTCATTACCTCAAGATCAAATTGAATGTATGAATGCATGATAAGCAAATTCGTGTCACAGGTCAAGTGTTATGCCCAGTTTGCTCTTGGCGGGTAAATTGGAAATAGGGTAAGGATACTCTGAAGTCCTTAGTTTTGAACTTACATTCCAATTGGATGATATGCATATTTAAGATTAATGTTGCAGTGTCTGTGTGTGTATATATATATATATATAGACAGAGAGAAATTCAGTATAGTGTTGGCAAGAGAGAAAGAAAGTCATCAGCCAGTAGAAAACTGTGAGAAATTTTGCAAGTTAGAAAGGACACAAAGCTGAGAATCCCCAAGCTCAGAGTGACCTAATGTAGAGAAGGAGGTCAAGGGACAGCCGTCAGAGTAATTAAATAGGAGCTAAAATCTGAACAGTACAACTGTTCTGTCCTGTCATTTACACCACTATACTAAATGGCAAGCACAAATACATCTCAATGTCAGGATAAGTCTGAAAAGTATCAAAATTAATCTCTTTTGGGTCTGAGCAAGAAGAAGATTAGATTGTGCAGTGACTTGAGATGCCCACAGGCTGAAGGCAAGAAAAAAAGGAACACTCTGCTGTCAGGAGGTTAAACCTTAAAGTGCTTCTCTGCTGAACTCATCACCTTCCTAGGCTGGCAATGGGGAGAGGGCATGAGCTCCTTGCCTACCTGCCAGTCTATGCCTCAGGAAACTTAACAGACACTGTCCAGTAGACCCACCTTAACTATTTACATAGAACCTAAAAGTAGCCTTTTCACTCAAAGTTGAGACCTGGTGGAACATCAGACCTATATCACCACAGAGGATTGATGAAAACCAATAGGAGGACAAGAATGAACTAACAGAGCCACTGATCCAAGGTTATAAAATAAATAATTCAAGGAACAGATGAAAACTTAACCAAAGACACCTTTTACAAATCTTTAGAGAGAATCAAGTGGTGATTATCTATTAAAAGGAAAGAAGAAAAAGGTGTGAGAGGAGAAGGAGGACAAAGACAAGGCTCTTATGAAGATGAGTAATTAGAGAAGACAAAAGTGGTTCTAGAAATTGAAAATCTGATTGGCAAAGTAGAAAAAAATCTAATGCAAGGGAAAATAATTAATTAAAAAACACTTAACAGGAATTCCAGAAAGGAGAACATGAACATAGCAAATGGAGGAGATGAAAAGGAGGTGACAGAGGAATTTCCCTTGAGCTGAAGATTTGAGTCTTCAGATTAAAAGGGTGCACTTATGTGTCTACATCCTACTGAAATTTCTAACCTCAAGATTAAAAGAAAATTTTTAAAGCTTTTAGAGAGAAAATAAATCATTTAATCAATCAAACTCACTAACATGTAGGTGAGAAATAAATGAATAATCAGACTTCCAGAGGCTTTTTTTTTTTTTTTTTTTTTTTTGTCTGTGAGCAGATGGAAGACCTTACTCCCACTCCTCATGCCCACATAGATTAATTTTAGTTTGGTCATCTGGTTCAAACTTGACTAATTATCTTAATCACCTGTGAAGCCTTTGAAACGTACAGATCCATGGGCCCTACTCTCAGAGATGTAGGTGTATTAGATCCAGGGTGTGGTCTGTAAGTCTGTGTTCTAAAGAGCTCCTTGGTTTTGAAACAAGTGGCTTAGCCCACAGACACTGATGACTCAATTCCATTAGCTGTTGGGTGCACGTGAGGCTCCATTCCATGGATATGAGCTCCTCACGCTAGACCACAAGGCTGACTCAGTGTGTTCTGTCTGAGGCCATATGAGTCTCATGTGGCCAGCACCCAGGCCACAGAAATTATAGTCATGGCTTCTGCTGTATTTTAGACTAAACATGTCTTAGATGACAAACCATAGAAAGATGTAAAATATTTTTGCAAATCTAACTCTATTGGTAACTGTTATCTTTCATTTCTGACCCCCCAATCGTTGTTTGAAGGCTTAAATTTCACAAATAGAACTAAGGGTTCAGTAAGAGTTTTGCAGTTAAATTGCAGCTGTTCCATTCATGTGGATTTAATTAGAAAGATTTCTCCAATAACATTTTACAGATTTATTTGTAGAGAAACCCCCAGAGTGCCCTTTAATCCTGTCAAATGTGTCATTAAGGAAATATCTTACACTGACTGCACAATCAGAAGTTATATGAAGTAAAGGTGCAGCGTCTACAATACAATACATGACGTAAGCTCTGACTAGCTGGGTTGGTTATGCTCAGGAAGTCAATGATCCACCACCTTGTCGGATCCATGCAGTCTTAGCAGACTTTCTTCAGGCCATGGATGTTTGAATCCACTACTCTTTGCATATTTAAAGACAGAGAAGGCAGATTCTCTGCAGGGAGATATAAAGAGAAGGTATGCCATGCCTGTAGTTGAATGCTTCATGGTACGTGGTGTGAAACTAACTTTTTTACCTTTTTGAAGTAGTAGGAAAGAAAACATATGTAGGTGAAAGTGGAATGTAATTTCCAAACACTAATCAGATGAGAAGCACTAATTTAGTGTTACTTTTCTTTTGGTCTACTTTTGAAACAATGGCAGACTTTCGAAGTCTCTCCTTTCTTTCCTGTTTGAATTTATTTTCTGATTTCAGTTTAATAAAATAAAATAGATTCATCAGAAACTTTTATGACATTTCCCTGCCATGGCTCTTTTTTCACCCGGATTCTTCTGTCCAGTGTGTTCTTTTGTTCCTTTCTTTAGCCTCATAACACTCTTTCAGACTGTTTTCAATCTTAAAGGGAAAGGGAAACCTGAAAAAAAAGAAACATTAAAAAATCACTTTCATAAATAGCGATTCCCCTTTTGGCAACACTAAACCTCACTAGCATTAGTTTATGTGGGTATTGTTCAGCTGGGAGAGCTTCCCCTTGGAGGTACAGTCATTCCATTTCTTTGATACACGCAATGGTTAAATATGTTTCATTTTCATTTTCTAATCAGAAAAGAGGAGTGCTAAAAGAAAATTTGGCTTTGAGGAAATCTCTGTGTGTTCAACTGAGTGTGTGTTGGAATTTCCAAAAGATTATGCTCCTTTCAGGTCCAATAAGTTAGAAGGAAATTTTGATTACAGTTCCTGGTACTTGTGGAGAATGTGATTAAAAATTGATTAAAGGCCTCTCCAAAGATATAGTTGAGATATTAGCTATAATTTTAGAAGCTAATAAAAGTCATGACCTGTATACTTCTAAATTTCTTTTAAAATTAAAAAATATTTGCTTGACCCGATGAAATAAAATGAAACAATAAAAACCTAGTTTATATGAGAACCCCAAATGCCATCCTAGTTATCAAATCCTAATAATCATGTGTCCAGGGGAGACGAGTTCCCGGTAATCCTTCTTTAGCCTTTACATGTTTGTGATATTTATTTTAAACACTTGAGGAAGTCAGTGTGACATAGATTCCTCTTTCCTTTTCTTTAAATTGAAGACACATTGAGTACTATCACTACACTATAGAAATAGAATACTAATTCTATTAGAGAAAAAGGTGACATTTATTTTTTCTTGATTTAGAGGACAACTTATGTAAATTACCAAAAAAAGGCAGGAGATGTCAAGTCTTTCGCATAAAATTCAAGTGAGATCAACGCATTCATTGACCCATCACCAAGGGATAAATTTTTTATTGCATCCTATATATTTGTTCTAAGAATTCTGATTGTATTTTTATTGTTAAAAGCTATTACAAATAGTTTGGCCACATCTTAGAATTAATGAATGGTTATCATGACCTCATTCTTGGGAGTGTTATCATTTGAGACCTTGTGTTTGAAAAGTGTCTGGAACTGGCAATACTATTGATGTGCTACTCACCTTTTACATCTACATACATTTATCAGAAGCAGATTTTATGTTTGCATAAGTATTAGAAGGAACTTTAGAAACAATACTACCATGTTGTTTTTGGTTTCTTTTATTGTTAGAGTCCTTACTGTTTAGAAACAGTTTTTAATATTCCATTATGTTTAATTATGTTGAGAAAATAGCAAGTTTACACTACAGTTTATTTTAAATAAAAACAATTGCAAAATAAAATTTAAAATAGACTTTGCCATAGTTTTTGCAAACCTGGCTTTTTGCTTGTTTTTTTCATTTTCTAAAAATTGTTGGAAAATGTTTCTGGAGAACTTCAAATGAAATAAAGTTAGACACAGAATCACATTTTAGAGGTATATAGAGAAAATGTAGGTTTTCATTTGCATTCTTTTTTTTTTTTCTGTATGGTGAAAATTTGGTTTTATTTCTAAAATATACCAATACTTTTTTTTTTTTTTTTAATTTGAGACAGAGTCTTGCTCTGTTGTCCTGACTGGAGTACAGTGGTGCCATCTCGGCTCACTGCAACCTCCACTTCCCAGGTTCAAGTGACTATTGTGCCTCAGTCTCCTCCTGAGTAGCTAGGATTACAGGTGTGAACTGCCACACATGGCTAATTTTTTATTGTTATTATTATTATTATTATTATTATTATTATTATTATACTTCTGAGATAGATGTGCAGAAGGTGCAGGTTTGTTACATACACGTGCCGTGGTGGTTTGCTGTACCCATCAAGCCATCATCTACATTAGGTATTTCTCCTAATGCTATCCCTCCCCTAGCTCCTCATACCCTGACAGGCCAGGGTGTGTGATGTTCCCCTTCCTGTGTCCATGTATTCTCATTGTTCAACTCCCCCTTATGAGTGGGAACATGTGGTGTTTGGTTTTCTGTTCTTGTGTTAGTTTGGTGAGAATGATGGTTTCCAGCTTCATCCATGTCCCTGCAAAGGAAATGAACTCATCCTTTTTTATGGCTGCATAGTATTCCACAGTGTATATGAGTCACATTTTCTTTATCCAGTCTATCATTGACGGGCATTTGGGTTTGTTCCAAGTCTTTGCTATTGTGAACAGTGCCACAATAAACATATGTGTGCGTGTGTCTTTATAGTAGATTGATTTATAATCCTTTGGGTATATAGCCAGTCAAATGGTATTTCTGGTTCTAGATATTTGAGGAATTGCCATGCTGTCTCTTCCACAATGGTTAAACTAATTTACACTCCCACTAACAGTGTAAAAGCATTCCTATTTCTCCACATCCTCTCCAGCATCTGTCGTTTCCTGACTTTTTAATGATCGCCATTCTAACTGGCATGAGATGGTATCTCATTGTGGTTTTGATTTTCATTTCTTTAATGATGAGTGATGATGAGCTTTTATTCATGTATTTGTTGGCTGCATAAATGTCTTCTTTTGGTAAGTGTCTGTTCATATCCTTCACTTTTTGATAGGGTTGTTTTTTTCTTGTAAATTTGTTTCAGTTCTTTGTAGATTCTGGATATTATCCCTTTGTCAGATGGATACATTGCAAAACTTTTCTCCCATTCTGTAGGTTGCCTGTTCACTCTGATGATAGTTTCTTTTGCTGTGCAGAAGCTCTTTAGTTTAATTAGATCCCATTTGTCAATTATGGCTTCTTAAGAAGCAAATTATATTCTGCTTTATGTTACTATTTTTTAAAACATATTATGTCCCCCTCCTAGTTTCTACACTCTTTTGGAGTTTATATACCTTCCCTAAGATATAACCAAATCCTGGGCACATAGGTGCATTGGTATATAAATAAATGCACAACTCAAGTTTCTACTTTACATCTGTATCACAAAGCTTGGCATCAAATAGTTTACAGTCTATTAGAGGAGGAAATTTGTAGACTAACTGTAATGCAAAGTAGGATGAAATAAACACTTTAGTGGTGATATGAGTAAAACAGTGGTGAAACCTAAAGTAAGAGTGATTAGCATAAATTTGGGAGTGGAGGAAGGAAGGGGATTAGTGCAACCCTCACAGAACGAGTGATATTGAGCCTGACTCTTTAAGAATCAGGAGCACTTCTACAGGCTAAGGAGGTAGAGGAAACATGGGTTTCTAGCTTAGGAGCCGTAAAAAGAACTACCCATATGGGGAATAGAAATCAGCCCCATAAACCTGGACCTTATCTTACCAGAGGGAAGCAGTGGTGCCACATCACCTCTGTTCTTAAATCCCACCTCAGGAGTTCAGACTTTGTTCTGCCCAGAGAAAAGAGCCAACAAGGATTTCTGGAGGAGAAATAACATACTGTGAGCTGTGGGACTAAGGAGAATGACTTTGGTATCAGTAGGCGGGGTTAATTGAAGCAGGGTTCTCCAGGCAAGGTATGGTGAGCCTCTGAAGTAGAATGATGGTGAGAAAAGAAAGGGAGGGGGACAGAGACGGTGACATTGTGAGGTATAATTAATAGTGCATGGACACAGCCCTGTCATTGTCCTTAGCATACCTGAGGGTTTCCTTGTACTTGCAGGACACAGTTGGAATCCCTGGCATGACACACAAGTTGTCTTCCACCTGCACTGATTCCTTTCTCTTTTCCCTTTGCCTTCCCACGCTCCTCACGCAAGCATGGCATGCTGGGCTCCACCTATGTAGACCTTCTCTCCATGCTTTATGCTTTCACATGTCTCCTTCGTTTTGAATATTTTATTCATTACGCTGGATGTATTCTTCCCTTCTCCCTAGTTTCTGAACACCTACTTAGTTTTTTAAAGCCCAGCTCAGCTGAGCATGGTGGCTTACACCTGTAGTCCCAGCTAAGGGGTTGGGGAGGGTTGAGTTGAGAGGATTTCTTGAGTCCAGAAGGTCAAGGCTACAGTAAGCCATGATCATGCCACTGCACTCCAGCCTGGGTGACAGAGTGAGACCCTGTCTAAAAATCCAAAAATACCCAACCCAAATGTTACCTTTTTTTGGAAGCTTTCCTAACCAGATCTCTACTGCCCCCAACACTGCCACACCCATTGCTCCCTGGACTTAGTCGCTCTGTCTCTTGCCTCCCAGAGCAGTGTATTTATCCTTTTAAAATAAAACTAACCACAGGACACTACACACCCATTAGGCTAAAATTAAAAATTGTGACAACACCAAACGCTGGTGAGAATGCTGCAAAATTTGATCACTCACACATTGCTGGTAGGAATGAAAAATGGTACAGGCATCCTGGAAACAGTTTGAAAGTTTCTTTATTTAAAAAAAAAAAGATCTAAACATTCAACTATCATATGACCCACCAATTGTACTCCTGGGTATCTATCCCAGAGCAATGAAAAAGTGTGCTCACACAAAAATCTGTACACACACATTCATAGCTTCATTGGAATAACCGAAAACTGAAATTACCCCAGATGTCCTTCAAAAAGTGAATAAACTGTGGTAAATACATACCATGGAATACTACTTAGCAATAAAGAGAAATAAACTATTGATAAATGCATTTGCATTTATCTTGGATGAACTTCCAGAGTATTATGCTGACAACAAAAAGCCCATTCCCAAAGGTTACAAACTGTATGTTCTGAATAGTTTTCTCATGTTATAACTGCAGTCTGTTTGGTAGCAATAATCTTGATGCAGAGTTTACATTTTCAACTCTTTGTCAAGGAGACTATCAGATGACTTCCCTCAAATCCAAGGAGTTAGGTGTCACTTTTAATTAGCAATTAGAAATGGATGTAAGAATATATGACATGAAATCATAATATTAGTCAGTGATCAAATATAAATCCAGTTATTTACATCGTAGTTATGTATCACTTTTAATGTCACTTTGTAGGGAACTGTTGACTGTAAAACTAGGGTGCAGATTCTAGTATCACAAATCTATAAAGAAACTTGAGTTATTATCTTGCTCTGTGTCCTGATTATAATGATCTTGAGTAGCAATCGATTTTCTTCTTGACAGTGTCTAGGCATTTATTCATATTACATATTCTCCTTCAGCCAATTCTTGAGTTTTATCAACTGATTTTTTAAGGAATTATTTTCTATGTCCAAATGAATGCCTTTTATTAGCAGGGACTATATTGTACTCATCTTCGTGCTTCTACAGTCACCTATTGTTTTAGGTAACAAGGCAGATGCCCATATTATGTGTGTTTATTGATTGGATCAATGGCTAAACAGATGCTTTAATTTTATTTCACTGTCTCACATCTGAGTCTTTAAGGAAAACAGCATCAAGTCTCTCTCAATCATGAAGATGATAATCAAGTCAGCCCTTAGTCTTCTCTAAGTTTAGGAACTCTAATATAACCTTTTCTTATGCAACCTAATTTTCTTTGTTAATCATTCTTACTATTTCACTTTGAATCTGCTTTAGTTTCCACACATCCATTAAAAATTTGTCACCAGTTGGACACTCTGTTCCAATAAGATCTCATTAATTGTAAATATATCGGATTGATTACTTCCTGTTCTATGCAGATTATTCATTTGTTACCTCTTTTTCTTAGGCCTCAACTTTGTGACTGCGCTACATTGTAGGCTCTTGATAAATATTTGTTTTTAAAATTTGGTGACATTAATAGATCTTTATTTTTGGGAAAAGAGTACCAAGATGTGTTCCTATCTGGCCCAATATCACTTATGTTAGTGAAAGCAGCTCTTTCTGTTTTTACTCAAAGAACAGAGCAGACATCCAATCTGTCAGAATTGCACTTCCCCTCTGACCAGGAAGGCACAGAAGTGCCAGACTTACCTGCCTGATGTTGTGGCCTCATGATGCCTTTCTAGAAAGAGCCTCATGTGGTTGGATTTCTAGCAGGCCTATCATAGCAATCCTATAGATATAATCAGGTACACCCTGACAGTTTTGTGACATGTTATAGCATCATATTATATTTTCTGCAAGGGTTTATTTTTAAGGTTTTTTTATTTACTGAAAAGCAGGAATTGTGTTTTAGTCATCTTGTGTCTTGCACATAGTAGGCACTCAAGTACTTGTCAATCTAGAGGCTGAATAAATGGAATTTTCGTCTTATGATAGTTCAATGAATATGGCATGTTTAATTTTAATAATAGCAAGCAATAAATATTTGCCCATTGATAAGCTGAGATTTGTACGCTATTAGGAGAGTAAATTTGGCAAATATTGTTTCAGCATTCCTGGGTTCTGTTTAACTCAGAGTCTGTCTTTATACAAAGTAGACGTTCAGTATTTTCCCAGTGTTTCTAAACTGGAAGTTGACCCATAGGGAGATCATGGGCTGTTCTCAGGAAGCCACAGAGACTGCAGCCCCTTGGCTCTGGATAGCTGCTTGGGGAAAAGGCAGTAAACTATGGGTGACCCAGCATTCACCACCTACTGCCTCTCCTTGGGCACTTCCTCCTTTCAGACTTGATGTGATAGTGGGGGGAGACCAGAAATACCTCAGAATTTGTAAGATGAAATGTGAACTTATTTTTTGTGGACAGTGGATATGAGTCATGGAAAACCCAAGGGACTTCACAGGATTAAAAAAGTTTAAGAAGTCCGGAAGTAACCTCAGACTGATGCTAATTGAATTCCCTTGACAAGGAATCTTAAATGAAGTAGAGCAGTTACTGTTTTGAAATGAGTGCAAGGAAAACAATTTTCCCGGGGTGTTTCTTGGAGACAAAAAGGTCACTCAGATTTTGCAGTTACCAGTCATGTGCAAATCACAGCTTGGATTAAGTGAGGATTCAATCCAAGGGATTTGGAATTGGAAGACTTGGATTTGTCCTGCTCATTTTATTATTCTTATTAGTTGAAAATAGTGTGATTTCCTTTTACCATCAAAGCTTGAAATATGTCAAGTAAAACATCAAAATGCCTATTATCTTTAGAAGGGGTTCAGGATAAATTGACAGTCTTAACAGTTGGCATTAGGTTTGATTTACGTTTGTTGTGTCTCAAGGTGCAGATCTTTACTTTTCTTTATATTTTAAGCATCTCACAGAACGACCTCAGGTTCGTGATTTCCATCATCCCCATAAATAGTAGTTTCTTGGAACATTTCCAGTTTAAGCCAATTCCCTGGGGAAATTCTTAGTAGCCACCTGTTGTTCTAAAAAGTGTCCTAGAAAGAATGCAGTTTACTTCTTTTCTGAGCTCTAGACTGGTAAGTCTTTTAGACATCTCAACCTTGAAATAACAGACACTTTACTTTCAATATGCCCGATATTGAACTAATTGTATCCTTAGCACTCCTTTCTTTCCTACATTCCTTCCCTCCCTCGACACCTCCGTCTCCTGTGATCTTTGCGTGTAGGCTTCTTTTCCATTGAAGTTCATGGCCCTTTACCCTGCTTGAAGGGGTTGCCCATAAACTTCCTAGGTGCTCCCCCTCATTCATGGAAGATTCTGGGTGGTTCCTGGCTCCCAGTCTCTTTCCCCTAAGTCCACCATTTATCTGAATTGCTTCAGTGTCTATGTAGATGACTGTGACAAACTTCATTGATCGCCCACCGAAAAGCTACCCAGTTGTTCCTTTTTCTTCCCAGACAATAAACCCTGCTTTTGTTCATGTAGAAACATACATGCTCAGCCCCAGGAAGTGAATCATGATTAGTTCAACTGGTGGTTCTCAGTCCTGGTTACCTACTAGAATCTTCTTAAGAGTTAAAGGAGAACTAGGAACCACCTGAAAGAGTCTGCCATAATTGGATTGAGATAGGGCACAGATGTTAATGTTTTCTAATTTGTTGGTTACTTTGCTGATAATTCTAATATGCAAGTAGGCATGACAACCCTGGCTCCAAACCCACCATAGCAACCTCAGTACCCTTTGTGTTTGGTCCAAGGTTATGCATGCAAAACAATTTGAGAATTTCTTTCAAGGGTTTCTGGGAAAACTTTTTTTTCATGATAAAGAATTTCATAAGAAAATCTCTTCTGCCTTTTCCATTTCTTCTGTCTCAGTTGCTGCCCTAAGAGGATGCCTGTGGCTATTGTACCTATCTGGAAACTCTGAAGTGGTAAATTAATCTGATAAAGATGGCAGAATGGGAGAGGGTAAAAATCCAGGGTCTCTGAGGTTATTATTGAATCTATGAACTAACTGGGACTGCATCCCTCTAGACTTTAGGTTAGATAAGCAGTAGTCTTATAACAAGGCCAATGTCTGTCAAGTCTTATATATTTTGTCAAAAGTACGTTCATGATAGATTGCCCCATCCAATCTCCTACATCAAGGGTAAACAAACTCTTTCTGTATGGGGCCGATGGTAAGTATTTTGGGCTTTGTGGGCCATATAGTTTTGGTTAGAACTACTCAATGCTGCCATTGTAGTGCAAAAGCAGCCACAGACAATATGTAAACAATTGAATGTGGCTGTTTTCCAATAAAGTGTTATTTACACAACCAGATTTTACCTGTGGGTTATAGTTTGGTGAACCATGTCCTAGATCATCATTAAGAAGTGGCAAGGTATCAGCTTTTGTAGGGTTAACTACATCTGTTATTTTTAAATATTTTCCTTTTTTGAGACAGAGTCTTGCTCTGTTGCCCAGGGTGAAGTGCAGTGGCAAGATCTTGGCTCGCTGCAACCTCTGCCTCCCAGGCTCAAGCAATTCTTGTGCCTCAGCTTCCCAAGTAGCTGAGACTACAGGTGCATGCCACCATGCCCAGCTAATTTTTTTTATTTTTTGTGGAGATAGAGTTTGGCCATGTTGACTAGGCTGGTCTCAAACTCTTGATCTTAAGCAATTTGCCTGCCTTGGCCTCCCAAAGTGCTAGGATTGCAGGCATGAACCACCATGCTTAGCCCTACATCTTTTATATTTTGAAAGTAAGAGATTAACTTTCTCTTGTGGGGCAATGCAGGACATTACTGGACAATTGAGAATTTAGTAGAGGAGAGGCAAATAGAAGTATATTACCTAGACTAAAAGGGTAAGACAGAATTATGAGGAGTCGAGAAACTTACACAGGGTCCCCTTAGAGGTTTTAGATGGTCCTTAGTAATTTTAGAGATTTTTATCATAAGCACAGAGCAGTGGGCATTGCCTCCATCGCTGCAAACTTTATGAGATTTCCTGAAGCAACAAAATCTATTTTGACTCAGACCTTCGATGTTTATTTGGAGAGAGAAATATTTACTGACATGTATAAATGAAGGTGGGAGGACAAAAGGGCTAGATGAGATTCTAATTTATCAGGCTGAACGTCTGGGAGTTTCCTGCTGAATGGACAGATTTTTCTTCCTGCAGCAGTCTTATTTAATGGGACATAAAATGTGGTCTTTGATGCCAGCTAGCTTTCACCCACCAATTCATGTATATTTTGGCGAGAACCTAAAAGGTGCTACCTGACTTGCACAAAGAACTTTCACTCGAATCTGATGGAAGCAATCAGTTCTGTATTGTGGAATTTCCCCTCTGAGGTTTCTAGCAGGACAGTGAGACTCATTATGTATCTTGGGGGAAGAAAAGGAGCCCACTCTTCAGCTCCATAAGGGCCCTACAATTGTCCAAATAAATTGGGTACGATTGCTTTTCTTCCCTATTTCACCTTTACAGCTACCTTTTCCCATTTACATTTGAATCTGTTTGTATAAAAATTCTGGAAGCATAGTTGTTACTTTTAGGGAGGGGTAATAGGAGCCTTGGGTAGGACGTCAGGGAGACATGTAATTTGTTAGTATTCTTGTATAATATTTGAAATTTTCCATTTGCATGTATTACTTTATTTTTAAAAAGGTGAAATTTACCTTTATTTAAAAAATTGCTGGATGTGGGCATAACAGGTAGCCTTAATAGATGAAAGTGGTAAGAGAAGGAGGTACTGTGAAGTTCATTTTAGGTCTTTATGTATACCACTATGTATACTTACAAAGTACAACTATGTACACTTATGTAGTGGTATACATATTGTCCCCAGCAGGGCTCAAACCTAAAGTTAGCTTTATTTAGTCAATGCTTATGAATATTTGTCAAAGAATGCATATATAGCTGCCTTGCCTATTTACACAAGCGTCAGCTTGAACACTGATAAAACTACGTAACACGGGTCTGTGAAGTTTATCCATTGAGAATTAATAGCTCAGTAAATGTTATACTGGTTATGTCCATCCCAGTATTTGTTAGGACCATGGCCGCTGGGCCCTAGATAACCATTTGCAGTATGACAAATGTCTGCCTCCACCTGTCCGTAGTGGACTCAGCTAGACTAAGGCAAGTAGCAGTAGGAGCTGATGGTGCAGTTGAGGAGAAGATAAAATTATACATGCAGAAATGTCATGGGAAAGAATAGGAGCTGTGGGGGGTTATGAACAAATAGAAGTTATAAAGAAGAAAGAGGCCGGGCAAGGTGGCTCACGCCTGTAATCCCAGCACTTTGGGAGACCAAGGCAGGCGAAACACGAGGTCAGGAGATCGAGACCATCCTGGCTAACACGGTGAAACCCCGTCTCTACTAAAAAATACAAAAAATTAGCCAGGCGTGGCGGCGGGCACCTGTAGCCACAGCTACTCGGGAGACTGAGGCAGGAGAATGGCGTCAACCCGGGAGGCCGAGCTTGCAGTGAGCCGAGATCGCGCCACTGCTTTCCAGCCTGGGCAACAGAGCAAGACTCTGTCTCCAAAAAAAAAAAAAAAAAAGGAAGAAAGAAGCAGTAAGTAAGTAGAGGTATTAAGGTAGAAAATGCTATGAAGTAGATGTTGAGGAAACAGCTGCTTATTGTAGGAGAATTGAGAAGCTATACCAACAGAAACAGACATGTAGAGAGTAATTGATAATATATCCTTTAATAATATGGCCATTAAAGAGAAGATGCGGAAATTTTGCTGTTGAAGTCCCCAGTGCAACTTTTGTATTTGTGGAGTTTGTTTTTTTCTGTTCTTGGATTCCTAGGAAGTCTCTGTTTTTTGTTTCTTTTTATAGTTATCCCTGTTACCTTGACTTAGCCTGAGTAAGTCTGTGTTCTTTTTTTCCCAAAAACCTAATTCAGACCAAGTGAAAATTCCTGCTCTAGACCTCGGTCATATTCTCCCAAATAGAAGATCTCTTTAGCTAGGGAGGCTAGGTTGGCATGATTCTTAATGGCTATGTCATGAATCTTAAGTTTCATGTTAATAGGGAATTTACAAAACTCCAAAGAATGTTTCAAGATCTACAAGTAAAAAAGTGAAAATGATATGCACATACTGAATATAAAAGAGAGAGGAATGTGTATGTGAGAGGGAGGGGTAGCTGAGTAGAGGAGAAGAGAAAAATTGTGAAATAGATTTCCTCTGTTCATTTCTCTTGCTACCCTCTCTAGGCACACATCTTACATCCCATTTCTACAAGTCTTGGCTTCCCCGACCAATTTTACTTGAATTGCCATTGTTATAACCCATTTTTCTGCTTCCATACTTTATATTATTCTAGGGTTGAGATACCTACAGAAACCTGAAAGATAATACAAATTAATGAAGTAGTAGGGGATAGGCTTTTTTGCTTGTTGAACATATAGGATATTTCTTAGTTCCAAAAAAGGTATGTTCTGTTTAATCAAGGCAGGTTAACTGCGGTAACAAACTACCCTCACATCTGAGTGGCTTAACACAATATATTCCTCATCCATGTTACAGAACAGAGTAGATTTAGGGGCTGTGATCCATGCTGTCATCCAGGGATCCAGCTTACTTCCAGTTTGTAGCTCTGTGACTCCCTAATCCTCCACAGAATCTTTTGCATTTGGGTAGAGGAAAACTTATGAAGAAGGTACATCCATTTTTAATCTTTTTAACCTATGTGATCCTGTCACTTGATCACATTCTGTTGGTCTAGATCCCAAAGGGCTGAGAAACGTAGAACCCATGAAGAAGAAAAGGATACAGATGCTGGTGAACACCAGAAATCTCTACCACATGTGGTCCTCTGAATTAACAGGGAGGTGGCAGACACTTCTCTTTGCTTACTCAAGAGGAAACAAAAGCTTCTAAAGAGCAAGAGCCCTTCCTCTTCTTTAATGTTGCTGGATCCTAGAACCTGCCTGCCACAACTGAGACTATAAAAATGCCAGACACGTTTCTTTCCTAGAATCCCTTTCAGTTAGAGACAGCCCTAAAACACACTTCCAGTGAGACATAGGGAAAATATGACTGATGTCTTGTCTGATATAATGAAAAAAGTTCAAAAGCAGTGGTATTTTCCTGTTCCTTCCTTCTTTCCTCAGTTTGGTTGCAGTTGAGGGAGTGCAGCTGCCTTGCAATCATGGGGCAACAGGCTGGAGGATGAAGCCAATGTGTACAAGAGTGTAGGGTGAAAGAAACAGCCTGGGTCCTCAATAACATTATTGAGCTACTGAACAAATCATAGGCCTATTCAGCTTTGGGCTTTCCTATTCTGGGAGAAAAAAATAAAAATAAAACAACTCTTTTATGTAGGCTTCTCTCTGGGTATTCCGCTAATTGCATTTCTAAACATCCTAACTGGTACACTCAGAGCAGGTTCAGTGGAGTGGTGAAGATGGGAAGTGATGGCTATCATTGGAGACTGATTAAACTGAATTCAAAGGAGAGAAACAATGGCCATAAGACAGCTAGCTGTGATGGGAGGTAGGGAAAAAGGAGATTCAGCTTAGAACTTTTTTCTATAAGACAGTGTATGTGGGGATTAAGGGTATAGACTCTGGATTCAGAAAAACAGTGGCTTGGATTCTAATTTTGTCATTTGTTAGTTATGAACAAATTGCTTACTCTCACTTAGGCTCTTCTTCCTTGTGTGTAAAATGAGGAGTAAAGCAGAGCATATCTAAGAATTGTTGCAAGGGTTACGTAAAGTCACATATGCTAAGCTCTTAGCACAGTGTCTAGCAAGTGTTTAGTACATGTTAGCTATGATTTAGGTCATCACTGATCTTTAGCCTTTTATATCTGCTAATCCATATCTCCCCCTGGATTGCCCCATACATACCTTGAACTCCTAGTGTCTGCCCTTTCCCTCCCTCCAACCATATGCTCTTCATTTCTGCTAATTAGGCCAATGTCTTGGGTGTAACAGAAAGACATGTGGTGTGCTGTATGAAACTAGATGTTGGGGCTTGGGCAGATTTGATTCATGGAGCATGCTATGAGCTGTCTGGTTATCCAAGGAGCCCAGTAAAAGCTGATCTCATCCTACTGATTGAGTTTGCTGACACTCTCATCATTTCCTTGTACAGTTTTTATGGTTCAGAATGACTGTTGCCAGCATCTAGAAGGAATTACTTTTCCAGGCAGTGCAATCATGCTGTTTATCCAAAGAAACATTGGACAATCAGAATGGGCTGCAGACCTGTGTCCTGAGCTATCTGGCCAACTCCCGGCAAGAAGCTTTGTCCTTTAAAGACTGAACTTTATCCTCAAGCAGTAACAGAACTGGAATGAAAGGAGTTTGGAATTACTCAGCTTTGGTATGTGAAGAATAACTTACTGTGTGTGCATGTGAGGGGACATTTTTAAAGGAAGGAAACAATTATAGGATGTTTGTCTCTGCCTCACTGACCTCTCCATTTTAACCTTGTTCATTTTGCTTGA
Organism: Theropithecus gelada; assembly: GCF_003255815.1. Classification (NCBI taxonomy): domain Eukaryota; kingdom Metazoa; phylum Chordata; class Mammalia; order Primates; family Cercopithecidae; genus Theropithecus; species Theropithecus gelada. The sequence goes on along the minus strand of NC_037673.1, from coordinate 107,787,955 downwards.
AGGATGTTTTGACTCTGTTTACGAATACAAATATTTTATGTGATTCATTCATTTATTCAGCATTTGCTGATTGCCTTCTCTGGCCTCAGCACCATTGAAGGTACTGGGATACAGTGCCACGTGAGTCAGAGGAGGTTCCTGCTTCCAAGGAGGCTGAGTCTCAGCTTTCGGGGTACATGGTGTAGCGGACCTGGGTTGAAGGGATTGAATATGGCAAAGAGGAATGTTCCAGGAAACAAATGTCAAAATTGTTCCAAGGGGAGTGTTGACTGTAGAACCTATATCCCTTAAAATGTCAGAGATGCCATAGAACAAATATTAGTTTTTCTATCATGCTTCTACCTATAGTTTTTCCTATAGCCTTGAAATATGCAGAGCTCCTATTTAAGTCAAAAGCTATTGCATAATCTTTTTTGAATGAAGGCAGTAATTAGTCCTTATAATATGGTTTATTATAAGAAACTGGTAAAATCTTAGATCTCAAAACATAATATGCACAATAAAATCCTGATATAACATAATTAATCTATACTTCGGGGGTTAGCTCAGTTTCCTTCAATTATCATTATAAAAAGATTTCACTCTAACTAGAAGAAAGAGCAGATTAACTTGTAAAAGAATTATATATGCTGGTTTAGTTAAACAAAGAAAAACAAACAGTAGGAAGAAATGTGGATATAGTGAGACATTGACAAAGAATACAAAGCATCAGTGAGTCTTTAAGATAAATCTACTTCAGCATTTTGTTATAATAATTGCAGGTGAAATTAACTATTTTGGAGGAAGAATAAAAAGAATGAATCAATTCTATTTCAGGTTGGCACTTTGATGTGAGGTTTTAAGCATTTGTAATTTCAAGTTGAGTAGGTTAAGAAATGGAAAATATGGCATTTGAAAATTTTAATGAGTATCTATGTTTATGGATACTGTTTTTCTATGTAATATGTATGCATTTTTAGTATAACCATTTTCTTTCTCAAACACCTTTTTTAGAACCACACCCCTTTCTAAAGTACCTTATATCCCTTGAGTTAATCTCTGGGCTTCTCAAAAGAGTCTTCATGTAAATAAACTGATCATATACCCTGGCCAGTCAGTGTCCTTCTCATTTTAGAAATGAGAACAATGCCCATTCTCCTCCTCTCTGAATTGCTGGAGCTGTGAGTTGCGGCACTCAGGAAGGTTAGTGCTCACGTTTTCTACCATGTGTCTCGTCTGCAGAGCCAAAGAGAAGATGAAACACGAACCCAGAGGAGCAGGATGACAGACAGTGAGAGTCCCTGGTTCCAAATGTTTCCAGGTTCACTGCCAGATTTCTGTTCCGAATTGTGTAAGACAAACTGCTATCCTGATTTGCTCGTTTTTGTTAAGCTAGTTCAAGTTGGGTTTCCATCACATACAACCAAGTGATTCCTGACTGGTGCAGTAATTCCCACCACTGCCCCGTAAAAGCTCTTCCATTAATTCAGGCTTTTCAGCCTCTTTCCTGAACCCCATTTGTGTGCCTTCCTCTGCATCTCTGCATTGTAACTGCCATCGCTCCATGCCCTGTGGAAGTGCAATCCTTACTTAGCATCCATCCCAAGTCCCTCTACAATTGTACACCTCTCCCCAACCACTTGAACCCTCAGCATTCCCTCCAACCTTGGAACTCATGTGGTCTTTGTTCTCAGTATGTGATCACTGGCTCTTGCCTTTTCTTCAAACTTCTTGAGTACTGAGACACTATGTCTTACCTTTCTGTCTCTCCAGTGCCTAAAACATTGTAGCTACTCAGTTTTGATAAATATGATGTTGCCAACTATCATTTTGTAGGTATGTAAGAATCTTGAAAGTACAATGGAAAATGAACTTAAATATAATAATTCATTTTAGCTGAGTAATAATTTTAGGATTAGGTTAAATCGAATAGCAGTAGTTCTTATAGTGATTAGCTTTATAGGAAGATGCTACTGTATTGTATATGTACACCCTGTTTTTCAAAGAGGATGTATATTGGAACATAGGATTGCTAACTTAATTAATGTCATACAAGGTTGTTAGAGCACAGCTGTCAAGACCAAGGATTCCTGGTATTTTATGTTGATGTTGAATACCTTTTCAATTTTCTTCAAGTGACTTGAAATTATGTCATGCTCCTGGCCCAGTCATCTTCTAGGCAGGTCAATTGTCCCATGCTACAGATATATTTATGATGCCATTCTAATGTCACTGTGCTTCCACCAATCCCTGAAAGAAATCATCTTTTGAGCTTTATCCGTTTCCATATCTATTTCTTTGAGGGTAACTCCAGCTGCCTTACAACTTAAATAAATAATACACCATGATATTTTCCTTGCATTCTTGGATGCAAGCCCACCTCTATTACTTACAAACATTTTGTTAGCTGTTAGCTGTTAAAGTGCTTGACCAGACCCAAAATAATTGGCAGAAATAAAGACTGAGGAACGTGGACACCATACAGAACACACTCACTGTAGAAAGGCAAAACACAGTCACTGTAGGAAGGCAGAACAAGAGGGAACTCAGCAGTGAGCGTTTTTTAGCCTGTGTATAAACTCTTGCAGTTGAGTGCTTATTGTAGCAGTCAGAGCACAGAGAAAATGTTCAGTATTGGAGAAATGAAATAGAGTGTATACATATATTGATATATGTGTACATATTTTGGGGAAATATTTCCAAAACAAAATGCTTTACAACAAAGTAGGGGTAGATAAGACAGCATTAAACCAGGTAACTTGGATAGAAAAAGAAGTTAACTGTAAATATATATTCAGTGTTTCTAAATATGCCTTCTTTGCTGAACACAAATGGACTCAAAACGTAGTACTTTGATTTAGGCTTGTGAACAGAAATTGAAGGAGAGAGATCCTTAAATATAAAAAACTAGTTCACAAAAATAACAGACCATAAGTCAGAATACCAAGGTAGTTATAAGCTTGTGCTGGAATGATGATGATTCTAGTTAGCAAAAACAGCAAGGTAGAGAGAGACTCTATGATAAGCAGAATACAGGAACACAGAAATTTCAGGAAAGTTTGGGTCACAGGGCTTGGCAGGCTGGTAAGGGTCACCAGACTAAACATCATTTTCTCAGGATGCAAGGTTTTTGGCTGGAAAGTAAACTCTGTTCTGGTAAAAGTTCTGACAGGCCTCCATTCTGGTCAAATGACTGGCATCTGTATTGTTTAAAAATAGTTTTGTATGGTTCAGGGAATGTGGGAGAAATACTTTTTCCTCCAAAAACTTAATACCTGCAAGTATTGCGTGTGGATAAGAGATAGCTCGGCGTCACAGATCCACTGGGTTTCATCTTAATAAGAAAAATAAATGACAACCTTTTTTTTTTTTTTTTTTTTTTAGAGGAGGTAGCAAATATGCTATGCAGGGAAAATTATAAATTAAGATTTCAGCTTCTGGCACTGCAAGATCAGAAGAAATGCTGAGGGCTATATTTTTGAGAAATGAGTACAGTAAAATACAGAGGAAAGAAGTCCCTCTTCCTATTGTGCTCCTAAGATGACAGTATAAATTGTCACATCTACTTAATTCCCAGGAACTGCATCACTTTTCTTTCCAGCAGGGCCAGTTTCATGGGTGCACAGACTGGTGCAGCTACACACAACCCTTCTCTCAGAAAGGGCCCTGCACTTGGTTTAGTGCTCTCCTGTTGCCCTCTTGAATTCTTCATAATTTTAGTTTTGTGCTTATGGAATAAGGAACATCTGCATGAGCAGAGGAGCCCCTGCAGGTGTGGCCCCCTTGGGTTCAAGCTGGCAGGTACCCTAGCAGCAGGCAGTGGTACACAACAAGCATCTGATCTGGCAAGCACATGCCTTAGGCAGTCTGGGATCCCTTGGCTCCCCTAGTGGGATGGGCTGCAGCTGGGGCTCAAGACTGGGGTCTAGATTGGTGGTGATGATAACAGTAGCCCTGGCCCTGAAAAAGAGGTGGGTATGGCATGGGGGCAGCACTGGGACCCAGACTGTGACTCTAGTTTGCAGTCCATCTTGGGAGCCCATCCCTTTGACTTGTGCACAAATATTAATTCTCTGCATTGAGCTCTGAAATAGAAACTGCTGCCACTAAGGCAGTAAATGTTGTCAGTAAATAATTAAAAAATAAAATCATATGAATGGACATTGCAATTAAAGCAGATCAGGGAACCATTATGATTCTTCAAAGAGTTTAGAATCTTTGGGTTTGAAAACTGCTGCAGTACTGAAAAACAAATATCCACAGACTTAGAAATATGATAGTTCTATTTTTAATTTTAATTTTTAACTTTTTGAGGGCCTGTGTACTGTTTTTCATAATGGCTGTACCAGCCACATTCAACATCAACAGTATTCAGTGGTTCCCTTTATACTACATTCTCGTCTGTACTTGTTATTTTTTTCCTCTTCTATTCAAACCATTCTAACAGGTATGAGGTCATATCTCATTGTAGTTTTAATTTGCTATTCCCTGATGATCAGTGATGCTGATCATTTTTTATATGCCTGCTGACTATTTGTGTGTCCTCTTTTGAGAAGTGTCTATTCAGGTCCTTTGCTCATTTTCAAATAGCATTATTTGTTTTCTTGCTATTTGAGTTTTTCATACATTTTTGATATTTAACCCCTTATCAGATGTATGGTTTGCAAATGTTTTCTCCCATTCCATAGGCTGTCTCTTTATTCTGTTGATTATTTACTTTTTTGTGCAGAAATTTTTATTTTGATATACTCCTGTTTGTCTATTTTTGCTTTGGTTGCCTGTGCTTTTGGGGTCACATTAAAAAAATCATTGTCCAGTCCAATGTCAAGGAGCTTTTCCTTAATATCATTTTCTTCCAGTAGTTTTACAGTTTTAGATCTTAAATGTAAGTCTTTAATCCATTTGAGTTGACTTTTGTCTATGATGTGAAAAAAGGGTCTAATTTCATTCTTCTACAGGTGGATATCCAGTTTTCCCGACACTGTTTATTGAAGAGGCTGTTCTTTCCCCATTGTGCATTCTTGAAATGTTTGTCAAAAACAATTGATCATAAATGCATAGATTTATTTCTGGGTTCTCTATTCTGTTCCATTGGTCTATATGTCTATTTTTATGCCAGAACCATGCTGAATTTGTTTACTGTAGCTTTGTAGTATGTTTGAAGTCAGGTAGTGTGATGCCTCCAGCTTCATAGTGTTTTTTTTGTTTGGTTGGTATTTTTGTTTTTTGCTACAGATTGATGGGCTACTCAAGGTCTTCTGTGGTTTCATACGAATTTTGGAATTGTTTTCTCTATTTCTGTGAAAAAATGTAATTGAAACTTTGATAGGCATTACATTGAATCTGTAGGTCACTTTCGGGAATATGGATGGGGAGACATCTTTACCCTAATCAGTCATTAATGTAAAGAAGTAGATCATCAACAAATTTTATTAGGTCTGATGAGAAAAATACTACAGTGTACATCTCTCCTCATGCCAATTTTGAATCCTTTGGAGATTGTTTCTCAAAGCATAATCTATTGACTGCCTGTGTAAATAAGTAAATAATATATACCCGGACTGGGGGAAGGGGAACTTGTTAAAAATGGTTTCTCCCTCTCACGGCAAACATCAGAACACCTAAGGATGCTGCCTTGGAATTCATATTTCTAACAAGCTCCCTAGGTAATTCTGATGAACACTAAATTTGGAAACTACTGTCTCAAGAGAAAGGAAAGACAGAAAAGTGAAGTTATGAGAGCTCTGGTCAGCAAGATTTCTTTTTTCTTTTTTGGCGGGGGATGGGGGGATGGAGTCTTGCTTTGTCAACCAGGCTGGAGTGCAGCGGCATGATTTAGACTCACTGCAACCTCTGCCTCCTGGGTTCAAGTGATTCTCCTGCCTCAGCCACCAGAGTTGCTAGGATTGCAGGTGCATGCCACCATGCCCAACTACTTTTTGTATTTTTAGTAGAGATGGGGTTTCGCCATGTTGTCCAGGCTGGTCCAAAACTCCTGACCTCAAGTGATTCACTTGCCTCAGCCTCCCAAAGTGCTGGGATTACAGGCAGGAGCCACCACGCCTGACCCAGTAAGAATTTTTGCCATATCTAGTGCTTCAAGGAAATATATGATGAGGTGGTGGGGAATGGGAAACATCCACATTAGAGGCCTGGAAGTCCTTAGGAGCTTGAGACAGTGAATGTGTCCATGAATCACTGATACAAAGCCAGCACAGGTAAGTCTTGTAGGAACGCTGACCAAATGCCTGTAATATTGTGGAAGAGCAAAAACACTCAGACCGATGCCATCATTTTGACAGCGATGTGAGAAGAGACCCATGTATATAGGCAGATAGATATATTTATTTTACTAGTTGTCTTAGACACAAAATAATTTCAAAAAATGTTAGAACCACAAATTGTAGTTCTCAGTACCAGATTTATTATACAATTGATTGTTAGGCTTTTACTTAATTATAGTCGAAAAATTACTCCTGGAAAATGCCTAGCAAATCTATGTTGTACACAACTTAGAAAAGAGATCTTACAGAGTATTTAGGAAGAGGAAATGTTTTTAAGTTTTTACAAAGCATAAAATGGAAAGATAATTTTCCCTATAATTATATTATTAGATTTTGTACCAAATGAGTGTGGAAGTACAGTTCAGCATGTCTAATAGAACTGTTCAGAGACAACAGGAGTTTTGCTCCATAATTCTTGAGAATGGAGCAACTTTCCTTCACCACTCCCCACCCTTCTCAATCCACTAGTACCACAGTTTTACCCAGTGACCCTCAGCTTTCTGGGATGCTCAACTTGTAGAATCTCAAGGTTTAAAATACCAAGTTATTTATTCTAATCTCCTCTCTAGGACTTAAGTCCAACCTACAGTTTATGTAAAACTGCTCCATTCTGGTAATGGAGACCTTATTTTCTCCATGGCAGTTCTCATTGCTAGAAAGAAAACCCAAATTTATCTCTTCTTTTATTTTACCTATTGTACATTGAACTTTTGAGGGCTGCTTCAACATGACACCTTTTAAAAATATTTAAAGAGAACAATCAATCTACCTTCTTTCCTCAGGCTAACCATCACCAATTCCTTTCTCATTTAGGTTATAGAAGACAGGGGAACATTTATTTTCTTTATTATGGCTACTGTATGTCTATTAATACAACCCAAGATTATATTAGCTTCTTTTCTGGTGAGAGTCACACTCGGATTAAGCTTGCAAGTGTATGAAATCTTTATGCCTTTCCCACAAATGGTTCTGTGATGTCATTGTCTCCCTGCCTTTGTTGGGTTTTATCTGCTTTTGTTCAGTGTCCTGGTCATATAGCTTTTTGTTTCTGCCGTTCAATGTATTTGCTTTTTCTCTCAGCATCATGAAATCTGTAAATGTGATGAACACAAGTTCAATATTTTTAACCATGACATTGAGCAGGCAACATTCTGTGTTCCACCATTAGAAACATCTCTTTAGGCTGGCAATCTTCCATTAATCAGTATTTGATCATCATCTAGTTATAGATCCTTCTAAATGTCCTGATATCTGGTTCATATTTCTCTAACTTGACCATAAAGATTTTCAAATTCCTTTATACTCTCTGAACGCACCATATCTGTAACATTTTCCTAAGGCAGTTCTTCAACTCTACCTAAAAAGGAACAAAGTTTGACCTATTTTACATCAAAATCTTTACTTACCCTTCTGAGTGAGGCAGTGGGTTGAGTGATGATGAGCAGGTTGTGAAGGGCCTTGAAAACCATGCTGAGGGGTCATGACTTTGTTTTGTAGACAATAGGAGGACTTCTGCAGCTGAACAGTGAAGCAATATAATTGCATCCAAGTGTGATATGTAGTACTGCCCAGATGCTGAAAGAAGCTGGAATCCTGAAGTTCTGGGAAACTGAAGCTGGAAGTAGTGGGGCTAGGGCATGCATCACACATAACACATTAAGGAGGGAATTCTGCAGCAAAGGTCGTCAGTTTTTGGCCAGAGGACATTTTCCTAACTGAAATAATGGTGTTGAGACATTCCTGAAGCTCTTTCAAAATCGGATTGGCGATATGACTTCCTCCTTATGCAGAGCCAAAAATCTTACCCTTTGCAACTGCCTCCTATTTGTCCTGGTTCTCCCCTAGTAAGCAACTTTGAAAGCTTATCTAATCATCTTTCTGTATAACAACTTCTTAAATATTTTAAAACAGTGCTCATTTTTCTTTTATTCAAACTAAACATGTCCAATTTCTGTACTAGAAATGTTGTTGACGTAGCATTATCTGAAATAGGGGAGTAATTTTCTTATGCAGTAGGTTTCACTGGAAAATGTAAATCCAATTTTCTTAACTTATCTTTTCTTGTACCAGTAGCGTTTAATATGTAAAGAACGTTTTTTAAACCTGAAGTACCTTTTTTTAAGATTTAAAAAACCAGATTTTTTAAAAGGCATGAATGATATCTCCCTAATTTACTTTGTTTCTAAAGCAAGATTTTCATTAAAAAAACTACACTAATTAGACCTTTTAGAAAATAAGAAAGTATAATTAATTGAGATGTTTTGCTTGAAAAGCCTTTTTGTTTGTCTTTAATGTTGAAAATAGTTTACTGACATAGGAAATGAAAAGAAGCCTAGTTAAATTCCTTTAACTTATTAAATTTGTATTAGAGTGGTGCAAAAGTAATTGCACCAACCTAACAGGAGTTTCTGCTGTTGTTCTGCTCATCCATGGTAGAAGCAATTTAAAAAATTTTTTACTTTTCATGAATTATTCTTTACCAAACAGCAAGAAACAACCAGGAGACAGGTTGAACTAGGTGAAGGGAAAGAGGAAAGATATTTTTCTTTTTTTTTTTTTAATTGAAAAGTAAACTTTAATGTTGAAAATTCAAACTTGGGGAAGACAGAGAAGATCACACACTTTGAAGGTTGCACAGTGGCCGGGCAGAGGCGCTCCTCACATCCCAGACAGGGCGGGGGTGGGCAGAGGCACTCCTCCCAGAACTGCAGGAAGATCTTCTAATGCCTTGGCTGAAGCAAAATAGCTATGGTGATTGAAGGTAAAATCATCAAAGTGAAAAATCAGTCTTGGACTGGCTTGGTGTCAGGATGAGGACTTTAGCTTAGCCATGGTAGACAAAATGGAAGCCACTGCAATTCTTTAGGTGAGAGGGAATGAATTACAATGTCTGAAAAAAATTAATCAGGCGGCTGTGTGCTATGAATTAAAGTGAGCCAGGAGATCAGTTGGAAGCTTGCAATAAACTAGAAATGAGTTTTTGCATTTTGATTATGGCAAAGGCAATGACAAAGAAAAAATATAAAGAAAGAATTTGTTGGACAAAGGAGAGAGAAGTTATTGTATGTATGTTAATGGTGTACGATGGGCTCATGCACTGAAGTTGTTGAGCTCCATCCACTAGGTCAGGGTTTCTCAATCTAGCACTGTTGGCATTTTGGGCTGGATAAGTCTTTATTGTAGGGGGCTGTCCGATGCATTGTAGGGTATTTAGTAGCAGCCTTGATCTCTACCCAATAGATGACAAAAGTACATCAAATTGGCATTTTGTTTGACAATAGTACAAATAAAAATGTCTTTAGACATGGCCAGATGTCTCTTGGGGGTAAAATTTCTCTTTGTTGAGAAGCACTGGCCTAGACCCTTCCTTGGGCACAGCCATCCTTCCATGCCCAAGCCCTGAAGAAGCCGTGCTGGTATTCGGCATTTTCTGTTCATTGAACTACCACAGCTGACTTATGACCTTGGTTCCCTTACATAGTGGACAAAAAACAGATTGGGAAAATGGAGAAAGAGGACAGCAAGCTTTTTAAAGTTTTATTACTTGTTTAAAATAACATTAAATAAATGCCTAAGTATCTAAAGTATAAGGAATTTCTTGCCATCATTTTCTGTTTGATAATACCTTCCTTTAAAACCCATGTTTTTTGCTTTAATTCTCCTTTTTTGCTCCTTCTCTCATTCTTGAATCCTGCCTTTTTACTCTGCTTTGATGTTTTTCCTGTCTTATCAAATCTATATATTTGTTACTGCAAATCATTTTTAGATTAGAAGCAGGAGAGGTAGTAATAAATAGCAGCAAGAGGTCTTATTAGCTCTATATCACTTCTCCTTCTGTTAGTAGTTTATCTTCTCAGTTCTACATTTTAAATATCCCAATACCAATAATTTCAAGTATTTATAACCTAATTTTAAAAACAAAGCATAGATTAAAAGCAGATTGATTATAATGAAGTGTTGAGTTGGCGCCATTATCTTTTATACCTTTTAATTTCATTTTAATCAATAGATATTCTCCAGGGAACTATAACTTTCTGATCTTTCACCATCTGTATTAATCTCTTGATAATGGCTAATTTCTTAAAGACAAATTCCTGCTGAAATGAAATTAAGATTAATTCCACGTTCTTCCCTACTCAGCTTTTAATGATCATCTTTTCTCTTTGATAAGCTTTTCCTGAGAGATCTGAATCTTTACTATTTCTTGCCCTATTCAGGGACACAAAGTTCTGCTAGATTATAATGTAACTTGCCCTGATACAGCATTTCTGGGTGTGACTACTGACCGTCATCTGTGGATCTTAGAGGGAGGCCATTCACATCACGGTTGCAGCCTGTTAACCTGGGGGCTTTGACCTGTGCTATCATTTCCTCAACTGCACATCTTCCTCATTTACTGAACTTTGATTTTTTTAAAGAATGACTGGTCCTACTTAGGAGACATATCAAGCACTTGCAATATTTGAGCTTTATTTGAATCTCAATGCAAACAAAATATTTAAATACACACACATTTATGAGATATTGGAGAAATTTGAACATTGACAGTATATTTGTTGATATTAGAAAACTGTTATTTTTAAAAGATATCTTGACTGTATTGTGGTTTGGTTTTAAAAAGAGTCCTTTTAAGATATATAGTGATATGTTTACAGATGAAATGACATTATAGCTGGATATGTTTCAAATGAATCTAGGGGAAGATAGGGGAGATGGGTAGGATATAGACAAAGGGAAATGGGCCATGAGTTAATTGTGGAGCTGGGCGATGGTGAGCTTATGGGAGGGGGTTTATTATTTTATTTATTATGCTCTTCTCTCTAATGCAAATATGTTAGAAATTTCATTTTCCTTAATAAAAATACACACCATATTTAATGACAGCAAAAGTTAAGAGAAATGGGTAAAAGATACAACCTCTTGCCAATAATTTAGGTGCTCAGGGAAGGGGCCTCTCTTCAGGCTCTGAGGATGTGTATTAAATATTTTAATTGGCTCAGATGAATTTTATTTCCCTTTCCAGTGATTCCTTTAGGTAGGGTATGTGATGCAATTCTTGCCTACGAGGTGTGAGAATGTTTGCTGGGGGCTTCAGGGAAAGGTTTTCTTATACCAAAAAAGAAACATCAGAGGAGATGGCCTCTTCTCTCTCTGGGTGTGGTCATGATTGTACATAATATCTGGAGCTGTTGCAGCTATCTCGTGATTATGAGGGGCCTGGCCTGAGAGCAAAGTGAGAGAGACCCTGAGGATGGCAGAGTGGAAGATGGAAATTACCAGGATCGCTGATGACACTGTTGAGCCACTGAAATGAACAATGTTAGATTTTCCTTAAGTCTAGACTTCTTATTACATAGAATAGTAAATGTTCTTATTGTTTAAGTAATTTTAAGTTAGAATTTCATGGTTTCTTTTTGTTTTGTTTTTTGCTGCCAAAGGCATTCTAAGTAGACTATGTGCACCTTCCACAACCTAGAAATTGTAATCTCTACAGGTATATACTCTAAAGAAGCTCTTGTACATGTAACCTGGAAGGCATGTTTAAGTGTTCATAATATTTTTTATAATAGAGCCAAACTGGACACAGCCAGTTGTCTATCAACAGTAGAATAGGCTGGGCATGGTAGCTCACTCCTGTAATCCCAGGACTTTGGGAGGCTGAAGTAGGTGGATCACTTGAGGTCAGGAGTTCCAGACCAGCCTGGCCAACATGGGCAAACCCCACCTCTACTAAATATACAAAAATCTGTAGCCAGGCATGGTGGCACATACCTGTAATCCTGGCTTCTCAGGTGGCTGAGGCAGGAGGATTGCTTGAACACAGGAGGCAGTGAGCCCAGATGGTGCCACTGAACTCCAGCCTGGGTGACAAAATGAGACTCTGTCTCAAAGAAAACCCCCCCAAAGCAGTGGAATAAATGACTAAAATATGGTATATTTACATATATGAAACATGTGGAATATTATACAGCAATGACATGAAGAAATTATAGCTCTACACATCAACTTTGTTAAATCTCAAAATAAATGTTAAATGAAAGATGTCAGATAAAAAGTTTACATATGATTATGTGATTCTATTTAATAAGCAAAAATTTAAAAATACATTATTGGGGAATAAGTAGTAAAATTTTAAAGCAAGGGAACAACTATTACATAAATAAGAGAACGATTTCCCCTGGAGGGAAGAAGGAGGTACAGTGAGGACAGGCATGTGAAGGTTTCCCTGGGACTAACAATACTCTCATTCTTTATTTGGCTGGTGATTTCACAAGTGCTTGCATTATTATTATTAACTTTTAAAATGTATGTCTGTTTAATTGCTCTTCTATGTGCACATTGGTATTACTTCAATAGAATTTTTTTAAAAAGTCCTTACCAACATAGGCAGTGTTGAGTGGTAGAAAAAGAACTGGATATGAAGTTAGAAAAAAATGAAAACCAAGATTGCCACTCACATTTTTCTTGTTTTGACCATGGCACTACCAAAGGCTCAGTGTCTGTTCCTGTAAAATGAAGAATTGAACCAACTGAGTCCCTTCTTGCTGTAACTTTCTATTTTTTAATCAGTTATCACTTCATTCTGTCTTTTCTTCTCTTTTGCAAGTTCACAAGCTACTGGTCTTGAGTACAAACTGTGTGAAATTTGTGAAATTGATCACAGAAACTTCTGCAGTAAATACAACCATGAAAACAGCATGGCTAGTAGAAAGCCCTGGAACACATCTCTGGGCAGGGTTTTAGGAAGAAGTTTAGTCTCATTTAATTGACTGTCTCAATTCTCAAATTGCTCTATTTCCTCTCATTCTGAGCTTAGTTTAAATGGGCAGTTAAAAAATCTCGTTTGTGCTCTTGGTGGAATTATATTTTGGTCTAAGGCCTGTAGTTTATGGTCAAGAGAGTTTCTCTGAGATGCTTGATGCAGGAGTTTTTCTTGACCCCATAGTTGGACTTGCGATGGGGGTGCCCCATTTACTTGGCCCACCACACTCAACCTCTTATGTGAGGGAGTGCGTGAGCAAGTGAGTGTGGGATCTGGCTGGCAGCTTTGGGTGCAGGCAGGAGCAGGCTCTGTGCAGGCTCCATGACGTTGCCCAGGTGGGGGTGCCTGTGACCCCTGAAGCCCCAGAGGGTTTCTCTCTCTTAGCTCTGCTGTCTGTGGACAGCCATGTACTATCAGCTCAGTGCGCCCCTTGCCTCATTGCATGGGGTAGCTGCCTCCACCAGCAAGGGCAAATGGCCAGTGTGACAGCCTTTTTTAGGTACCTACACATGTTGAGTCCCAAGCTCTTGTCTGCCGTCCAAGAATGATGAAGTTGCATGGACTCTTGAAGGATGGTGAAAGTAAAGAATTTTATTTAGTGATGGAAGAGGATGTCAGTGGAGAGGGGAGCTAGAGAGGGGATAAGACAGGCAGAAAACCTTCCCTTAAGTCTGGCCATCTCTAGCCATCTCTCCTCCAAAGTCCAGCAGTCCCTCTGAAGTCAAGTTATCACTCTCCAGGCAATCCACTTCTTTCTTTCTCTACCGACTGAGTCTTGGGTCTTTATAGGCACAGAATGAGGGGTGGGGCAGGGCACAGGTAAGTTTGGAAAAGGCAACATTGGATTAATAAAAAGACATTATTCGGAAAGAACCAATTGAGAGAGAGTGGGCAAGCAGGGATTGGGCTGCAGGTTTCAAGCTTTTTGGCTCAGGGATATGGTTTTGCTGGGGACCTGTCCCTGTCTGCCTAGGATTTCTCTGCCTCCTGCCTCTATCACTATCATTCTGTCTGAGAAATTAATTGGGTATTTAGAAGCACAGTTTAGGGAAACAACTATTTAAGAAAGGAAACACTACTTGAACATTTCTTCTGTGATACCGATTTCTCTCCTCTTATAGATAGAATGTGGGGGTTTGGGATTGGAGAATGCGAGGGGTGCTCTTTGTGCTTCAGTTTTTTTATTGCTTTCTGGCTCATTCATCTACATCAGTTATTTTTTTTTTAATGATGTAAGTTTAGGATAATCTATTCTTGGCTAAAACTAATGAATTAAAGACGTTTTCTCAGGCAAAATAAGGCATAGGAAGGGAACTATAGGTGATTAAAAACAAAGTGTAGTCATCATTGGTCAAAGCTAGGATAAAAGAGCCATGATACTGGAACTGAACTATTTACAGCACTGAACTATTAAGGCAACCTGAGCTTGGTTCTTGTGGAGGCTGCTAGAGCACGAATCCTGCCTCCTCCTTGGGATTTGTCACTCAACACTTGACTGGAGTCTGAATTGAAAGAAAGCAGGACCTTCATTTTTAAATGATCATCTCAGTTTTTCTTCCCTTCTTCCAAAGCTTTTAGCTAATTGCTCACTGACACTCTCCCCAGTACTTCTGTTAAAATTCTACTTGATTTCAAAATCCAGGTAGAATAAAACAAATGACGCGAACTCTCCTGTTAAGTCCTCACCACTCAAAATGGTCACTTCGTGTATTTATGTTGTTGCTTAGCCTCTGAAGGCATTTGTATTTGGAACTCTAGTTCATACAACCAGGAGAGATTAGGGAATCAGTAATATTCAAGTCTTCCTTAAGTGTAGGGTTCACAACAGGAAGACATTATATCCAGGAACTATAGGACCACTTGAAATCCATAAATGTACAGTACATAAAATCAAGTATTTTTCATCTTAGAAAAATGGCAAAATTTATAATCCTAAAATACCATATAAAAACCTTTTGAAGTTAAGTGAACAGAAAACAGTCATAAATGAAACTAGAATATTTTCAGAGCATGTTTTTACCATTTAAAGGCAGCCAGGGAGAAAAGCAGTCTTACATCAAATGTTATTTTATTTTACTGTCAAATTAAGAAAGCTCTGCTAAGTGGACCACAGATCAGTGGAACATGGCACTTATTGCTTCTTTATGAACAAGAATACAACATTTTGTGCTGCTTGTTAACACTTATTTTCCTCTTCAGACTTAAATCCACTGGGCACTGGTGGCTGAGTGGGTAAGGTGTACTCTTCTTAAGTGGGTTCAGTTTCTGTCTGGCTTACAAATAATCCATGAGAAGCAAAGTGCTGCAGCTCATGGATCAGTGGACTGAGAGCCAGGGAACCTTGGTTATGGCCTAACTACTTATGTGGCCTTGAAAAGTCTTGTCACCTCTTTGGGCCTCAGTTTCTTCACTTGCAAAGTGGGAAGGGTTAAGATAAATATTATAGACATTGCAAGTGGAAAGTAATTTGTCAATGGGCAGAAATCTAAAATATGACCAAGCCAGGACTTTTGCCACACCATGTCAACATTTTATGACTCAATAAATGTTTTTAAAATATTTCATAATGTTGGAAGTTATTTTGGTTCATAGATTGATTTTTTTAAATGACTTTATAGTCTTTACGTAACTGAAGGATCAGTTTTTCATCTTTTACAGCTTTATAAATACCTAACTGCTTAACATTTTTAATGTAAAACTTGCAAGGCATTTAAACTTTTAGACAATATATAGACATCTATTTCTAGACTGTAAACTTAAGTTTAGATACAATGAGAGTGAGTCAGAGTTAAGTGTAAATCCCATGTTAGAATACCAGGCTTGTTCCATTTCTATTTGTCACAACTGCTCCAGTGAGCTAATTCAAGTGGGCTCTAGACCTTTACTGCCCTTTGATTTTCTAAATTCTTGCCTACTCAGATTGCTTAATACAGTACTCATGAACTATTATATTCAAATAGAGATGAGGTTTTTGACCTATCCCCTGGATTGTTTTTCACAGTGATGATGGATTGACAAAAATCCATCTATTTCTGTTGGCATGCGCTTGTTAACAATGGCACATATTTTTACAAGTCCTCTGTGTGGAATTAAATCAAGCTAATTGATCAGTGTGTCTCAACCCCCTTCATATTAATCCATTAAATATGTTAAAGAATGAGTGAGTGATTAATACCACTTTAAAGAATCAATATATGACTTTGACCTACTTAGGACAGCTGAGGTATGGAATAAAGTAGTGAGTCAGGCTTTGGGATGTCGAATATAGTGAGATTTCAGAAAAACAATTGAAGATGCGCACAGATTGTCTGATTTTTAAATTTGCTAGGTGTAAATGTTAAAAATCTCACAGCCAGTGTTAAGAATCACCATAATTTATAATTGAATGAGCTATTTTTGTACTTAAAAAGTTGTTAGGACAATCTCAGAATTTAAAAAATTAAATTAACAAATTTAGTTTTTTGAAAAACTTGACTCTGGTTTCTTCATTTGGGCTAGTAATGAGCATGTCTTAAACTGGCAGCTGTCCATGGACCAATATTTTGGTATGTTCCCACCTCAACTATTTTATTATTTTTATTTCGTGAAAAAATCCTGGTTATAATACATATAATACATGTATAATACGTATAATACATGAAGTTGATTTATGAACTTCTTCATGAGCCACAATATACAGCTTGAAAATTAATGCTCTATAGTGTATATACGTCAGTGGAATTGCTGGTTTGTGAGGAATACACATGTTCAGTTTTAATAGAAATGATGCTAAATTGCTTCTTAAAGTGTTCAAATCAGTTAATTTTTTTCAATGTCTTTATATGCAAATACCATTTTTCATAACTTTTTTAACTGTTGAGATTTGAAGTCTTAAAAGTTCATGTCAATTTTGACGATAGGTTGAAAATGGTATATTGTTTTAATTTGATTTTCTGAAGTTTTACAAAAATATATATTCTGGATACTAAGTTTTCTTTATATCTAATCTAAATGCTCTCTAATGCTGTGTTTGCCTTTTAATCATGTTTAGACTATCTGTGTTTATCTTAAATTTTAAAGTTAGCTAATGTACATATAGAAAGGTGCACACATATATATACAGTCAGATGAATTTTCAGAAAGTGTAATCACCCAGATCAGAAGAAAGAACATCAACCCCCAGAGGCTGCCTCATACTCCTGTCTAATCACTACTCACCCCTTCCTCAAAGTTAACCACTATTCTGATTTCAGACACCATAGACTAATTTTGCTTGCTTAAACATTTACATAAGTGAACTCATAGAGTAAGTTAGAGTATATTTTGATGTTCAGCCATTGTACATTTTATATAGTCAAATATATTTATCTTTCTTTTGCTTTTTTTGGCAACTTGCTGAAGAAAACCTTTCCCACCCTAACTCATGCTTTTAATAGGTTTGCAGTTTTGATTTCCACATTTAGTTTCCTAACCAATCTAATTCTTTTCTTGTATGAAGTAGAAATATAATTTTTTTTCTTTCTGAAAACCAAATGTACTGCATTGAACAATGTTCTTCCCCAGGGATTTGTGATATACCGTAAGGCTATCTATTGTGTCTCATTACTTTATTTGTACATTCTTGTGAAGGTAGCATGGTTTAAATTATTTTTAATGTCTTGCTGTGTGGTAGAATAGACTTTTAATGTTATCCTTAAAAATATTCTTGATAATCAGGCAGCTTTATAAAGTAAATTTTATAATCAGCTTGTCTGGTTTTTTGCAAATTCTTATAGGAATTTTTGATTGGAATTGCATAAAATCATAAATTATTTAGAGACTTTTTTTTAAATGTTGAATCTTATCCATGAACATGTTCTGTTTTTCTAATTATTTAATTCTTCTTTATGTCTTCAATAGTTTTGTGCATATTTTAGCTAAAAATATTTTGTGTATTTTATATTAAACTCTATACTTTTGAGTTTTGTTACTATTTTGAATGAAAATTTTTTAATTGGCTATTAAGTATAAACATAAATATAAATGTTTGAGTGAATATCAATCGTGAGCAAAGCAACTTTGCTGAATTTTCCTCCTAGTTTTAAAATACTGCATTTTGCCTTCCTTGGATTTCTCTGTGGTAAATTTTATCAACTATGAATTATGACAATTTTGTTTCTTCTTTTCTCATCTTTATGTCTCATTTGTTTTTCTTTTTGCATTGGATGGGATTTATATCCAATTTTTTTTCTAGATAAAGACAATTAGCTTTATTTATGTAAATTAGAAAAATTGTAGTTTATAATTCATCAAATGTTTTAATTCTTAATTTAAGAGTATGGATATAAAACATAAAATAGAATATATCACATTACTCTTTTTTGAGTTAGTGTTTTCTTATACATAAATTTTATGATATAATGAAAAATAATATCTCTTATTCTTACTTTCATGGGAATGCTTCTGAAGTTTGTTATTTCATAAGGTGTTTGCTGTTAGCTTTTGAAAGCTCCTCTTCAGGATGTTCTCTTGGTGCTACTTTGCTGGGCTTTTTTCTTTCTTTTAATCATGAATGGGTATTGTTGCATTTTTATCAAGTTTGTCGTTAATCTATTGAGATGATCATTTACATTTTGACGTAGTCAAATGTATATTTCTTGTACTTTATACTTTTCTTGTGACTTTTTAAGTGTCTATTTTTCCCTAATGTATTTACATTGATAGGTTTTCTAACGATGAACTATACTTCCAAACTTACTTGGTTATGTCGTATTTTGTACACATACCTTACATATATAAAATTACAGATATATATATATATGCATATATATATACACACACACATACATGAAGTTGGACTTGCTTACCTCATATTTTATTTAAAAATTTTGCATTCATGTTCATAAGTGAAAATGGATTATAAATCCTTTTCTTGGACTCCTTATCTTGGTTTGCTGTAAATACTATATTAACATTATAGATAACACATTTTCTTTTTATTATTTGGAAGAGTTGTTATAAGATAGGGATTATCTATGCCTTCTAGTTCATATAAGATAGGTATTATTTGTGGTTTTAAGTTTTATAAAACTATATGGTTGTGACTCTTTGGGGAGGGGTGGTTTTTAAAACTACTAGCTCAATTTGTTTAATGTTTATTGACTCTCCATTGAGATTTTTAACACATTTTATAGGTAGGTATGCAAAATTTAACATTTTCTAGAAAACTTCCCATTTTATCAAATTTTAAAATATATTGCCATTAAATAGCCCAAGAGTCTTATTTTATCAAACGACAATTATAACTTATGTTAATTACCATTTTAAATTCCTGATACATTTAATTTGTGTATTCTCTGTCTCTCTCTTCTGCTCTCTCTTTCTTTCTCTTTCTCTCCTTCCTTCCTCCCTCCCTCCCAATTGTTATTTATTAGTAACACTCTCTTCTTTCATTTCTGGAAAATTGTAAAATTTCTGTAACTTTAATATTCTGAAATATCACTATACTGTATGTCATTGTACTTAATTGGCATTTTATTTATTGATATAGAGACATGGTCTCACTGTGTCATTCAGGCTGGAGTGCAGTGGTGCAATCTCTGCTCACTGCAACCTCCATCTCCCAGGTTCAAGTGATTCTCATGCCTCAGCCTCCCAAGTAGCTGGGATTACAGGCATATACCACCATGCCTGGCTGATTTTTGTATTTTTAGTAGAGATGGTGTTTTGCCACATTGGCCAGGCTGATCTCAAACTCCTGGCCTCCAGTAATCCACCTGACTGCATTAGGATTAGTAATCCACCTGACTGGATTAGGTGGCTAATTTGCTTTCCAGGTCCTGTTCTTAAACAGGAAACCCAACGTTTTTGTTTGTTTGTTTGTTTGTTTTTGTTTTTGTTTTTTCACTACAGGAATGAGATTTGTAGTTCCAACTCTCATCCCTCATGTTAGTGTTGAAATTCCAAATCTTTTTGCTCTGTCTATTCCCAGGCTCTGCCTCTTATACCGTGGGTTGCTAGACTTTAGCTCAAAATCATGACATTTCTGGTACCTGGATATTTCTCATTATTCTTTTCTTCCAAGCTATGTACGTAAAGACAAGTGTAATTTAACAGATTTTATTTAGTATTTCTAGTTATTTGAGTGGAAGTGAGTATTTCAATGGGTACTTAATATGTCATCTTGACTTGAAAATCTCCACCAAGTTCCCCTTACACAGACTCAGAAAGAAATTGCTTACAGGTGTCCGTATAAGGAAAAGTTGTTTTTCTTATCACAAGTCTTAGAACTGAATGTGTGCTTTTTGGTTGTTTGTTTGTTTGTTTGTTTTTCTGTATTGGCCCCCTGTGTAGTTTATGGCCAAATTTGTTGCTCACATCTAACACCTATAGATACAGGGTCCTGGATGGCCTGCATTTATGTGATTCTTTCACTGACTCACTCAACTATTAATTTTATACATCTGCATTATATGAATTTTTGTAAAATTTCTCATTTTTTGGTAGGATGAGGTGGCACATAAGAATAATATTTCTCTTTGCATATATACATACTCTGATAATCTCAGGCATTGAGATGGTACTCAAAAAATGCTGGCTGAGAGAAGGAAACTCTGAGAGCTGGCTCTCACCATAACCTTTTACTTACTCTTCTCTTTTCTGTTTCTCTGTCAGGCAGGCATAGCTTAAGTCTGATAGTAGAAGAGAATATCAATGAATGGAGACACATTCTTCTTTCTAGTGCAAACAAACAAGTGAGGCCCACTAGAAAATTCAGTTAGCCTTCTTCCTCATGCATTTTCATTGGAAAATTAGTTTGTTCTTAGATATTAATTTAACTCCCAGCCTGCTCTTTCTAGCATTCTTCCTTGGCAGCCAGCAATGAGACATGTGCAACAAGGGTTTTATGCCTTTCAGGCTGATCTTCATTGAAAGAGCAGCTTGGAAAATTTTGTTTTTACAAAAAGACTTTTAATAAACTGTTTTAATGTTGACTTCTCAATGAAGTTAGATTCTTAATTTCTTGATGGTAATCGTTTTTGTTTTTAAGTCACTGTCCTCACTGTAGCATGAAGGGAACCTGTCACTCTCTATTTTACATGTTTATTACTTCCTGCTTTGTATCTCTGTTCCCTACCCTTCTTTATCCCTTTATTTCTTTCTGCCTTTGACGTCAATATTTTTTGAACTTAGGAGAAAAATGTTATTTTCCAGTCTAACAATGGGCACTTTGAAGTAGAGAGAAGTTATCATTTGTTAGTGCAAGTTATTTCAATGATATCAAAATGCATCTATTCGGAGTTCCTAAAAAAGAAATACCACTCTTTGACAATTTTTGGAGCTCAGAAAAAAAAAAATCAAACCAAAACATATCAGTAGTAAAACCAATGATAACGTTGACAACCTCTGCCAAACCAAGAACATGTGTGCAGTGGAGCAGTTCCTTTTCCTGTTAACATAATTATTAGCCATTGCCTAGAAATTTCTCTTTTTTTTTCTAACCCAAAGCAGTAATCTGCTTCCTTGTAATTTTAATTTATTGATAAGCTTTTCCTCTGGATATGGGCATAAAATATAAAATCCCTCTTTCACCTGACATTTCTAATATCTGAAGATGATCACATGACATCAAATGTGCCACTGCAGAACCTATAGTTTTCCATCTTGGCCATACATAGATAGATGGATATAGATATAGGTATAGGTATAGACACAGATATAGATAGATCATGAGAGACTTAATCATGTGCTTGGCTGAAAGCTAAATGTCAATTCACTTTGCTTCAAGTTAGATTTGCAGAGCCCTAGAACATAAAGTTACAATTCCTTAGCAGGGATATACCTCTCTGGCCCCAATCCATGCTAAACATGCTGATAGTCCTGAGGTACACATGGCGATACTTTGAGGATATGAGACTGGGATGTGTCATCCCCAGAGGTAATTATTTCAACACACTTCCCTAAATATATTACATATTTCCATATTGTTGTGCCTTTCTTTGTATACATTGGTCCTTCAACCGAGATGATTCTTCTCCCGTTCCACTGTTATTTTTCAACATGCAACTTAAATATCACTTTCTAAGAAATTTTCCTCCTCTTTCCCAAGCAGAGTTCATTGTTCCCTGTTCTACTCTTCCTGGACACTTGGTTCCTATCCTTGTTCTTTCCATTCCATAATGAACATAAGTGTCTGAGGTTTTTGAGGGCAGGGACCCTGTCTTTTTAAAATTTTTTGTATTCTCACTACTTAAACTTACAGAGTTGGCCTGCAGTTAAATATTACATGAACTCATCATGCCTGAAGAATGAAAGAATGTTCAGATAAAGTTGGAAAGAAATTTTTGGTAGATGACTAATCTCATAGAAAAAAGAAAGATAATAGAGGAGGAGGTTGCCAGTGATGCAGGAGAAAAGTCTTTGGGAAAAAAAGTTACAGCCTCAGAGGGTTGTAAACCCATGCAGAGAGTGTTCGAAAGGAAACATGTGGAATCAGCCCCAAGGTATCCCAGGCCCACTGCCATGTCTGCTGCAGTGGCCACACAGCACCAGCTTGTGCACTGCCCATCTGGGAAGTTTGTGTTTGACAGGGCTTTGAGCCTATGCCTTCCTAAATCGTTCACCCTGCAAGGTGATGCATTGGTTGAAGGAAAAAAGAAAGAAAATAATTCTGAAGGAAGACAATAACAGCATGAGAGAAGGTTGAAGAAGAGGGCTAGTTAGTAAGATATCTAATCACAAAAAGCCTAATTCCAGCTGCAGTGAACTATAGATTAGACTATCATAACTTGACAGGTGCAAGTGGTAAGACTTAGAGGACATGAGGCAGGGACTCATGTTCTCATGATGCAAATAATGCATGCATGTGGTAAAAACTGTAAAAGCAAGGTATCAAGTAAAAAGTGAAGAGTTCTCCCTTTCTCATTCCCATTCCTACTCTCTAATTTTTTACATATCTGTTTTGTAAGCTATAATGCAGAGAGATTCCATATATTCACATACTTTCCCCGTTGGTAACATCTTGCATAACTATAGGACAATAACACAATCAAGAAATTGACATTGATACAATCCAACCAGTTTCCCCCTCTTCTTTTTCATCCTGTTCCCCGTGCCTTAAATTTCCTTAGGTCAACGTTACTGTAAAACAGAGGCATAAACTGAGATTTCAATGCTCTAGGTATGTTCCAATAACTGCCAAACAGGAGATTCTTTCTTCACTTCTTGTCCTATTACTATCTCCAGCTATGTCCTTGCCTCATTTACTTGTCCAAATTATAGAAATACCCACAAAGAAGAGAACCGCTCTTACCATAGCCAAATAAATAAATAATAATAACCTTGACTGTCAATCAACACTTGCTATTCCAGCATAAGATAAAGAAGAAATAAAAAGCAGATTTCTTTCCATCAAAGAACATGATGAAAACCAGATAATCCCAGACGTACCTTGACAGGGAACATCACCCTGGGCGCATCCAAAGGCACGGATGAATCCTTATTTCTTTGACTGTATTCTCACTCTTGCCTAACTGGCTGACCTTAGGTGCAGATGGTAGAGACTGCTCTTAGGTGATGCAATGTGGAGACCAGGTGTCCCATATTGAAAAAGACAGGCCTTCTTTTCTCTCATTTCTTTTCTCCACTTTGACAAAGGCTTCTGGGAAAACACTTTGTTGTATGATTTGTCTGGAAAGGGAAGGAGTAGACGTCTGTATATTGCAGTCAGCACATTAAGCACTGTAGAAGAACTTGGTCCACATAATACAGACAGAAAGATCCTGAGTGATAGTTGCCTGGGACATGGGTGTCAGGAAAGAGAATAGAATATAAGGTTTGGAAAAGAGTAGCTCTAAGTGAAATCAAATGGGGAGGTATCCACTTTTGTGCCTTAGCTTCATCTTGGTACAGTTATATCATTGCTCTATTATTTCTAGTATTACCCCAAAACATATGGCATACCTCACAAACACATGGATATAAACTATTCTAACAACTCTAGGATGTTTAAAATGAAATCACAAATTAATGGACACAATTTTAAAACTTTTGAGATTTTAAGTGCTGGTGAGCATGAGGAACAAGGAGAATGAATATATTTTTATATTATTGAGGGGAATATAAGTTGGTACATTACTTTAGAGTACATTTAAAAACATTTGGTAAAATTGAATACTCATAGAGCCTTCAACCCATCTATGTCACTGCTAAGTTTATACTCTAAAGTAGTAGTTGACAAACTTTTTCTGTGAAAGATCAAATAATAAATATTTTCAGTTTTGTGGGCTGTACATTCTCTGTCATAACTGCTCAGCTCTGCCATTGTAGTATGAAAGTAGCCTTCAGCAATATGACCACCGCTATGTTCTAATAAAACTTTATTTACAAAAACAGATGGTAGGCCATATTTAGGCTACAGGCATTGTTCGTTTACCCCTGCTCTAAAAAAATACTAAATCATCTACACAGATAGAATTATATAAAAATGTTCATAATAACATTGCTGGTAATAGAAAAAACAAGAAACAACCTAGGTGTCCACTAGAAGAATGAATAAATGAGTTGTCATGTATATGTGCAATGCAATGTTATAGCAGAATAAATGAGTAAACAGAAGCCCTGTGTATCACTATAAATAAATGTGACAAACACATTGTTAAGTAAAAAAGCAAGAAGGATGCATACAGTATGATACAATTTATTTAAAGTTTTAGAATATATGAAACAATTGTTTTTGTTTGTTTGTTTGTTTTTGAGATGGAATCTGGCTCTGTCCCCCAGGCTGGAGTGCAGTGGCACGATCTCCGCTCACTGCAAGCTCCGCCACCTCCCGGGTTAACACCATTCTTCTGCCTCAGCCTCCCTAGAAGCTGGGACTACAGGCGCCCGCCACCACGCCCAGCTAATTTTTTTGTATTTTCATTAGAGACGGGGTTTCACCATGTTCGCCAGGATGGTCTTGATCTCTGACCTCATGATTCTCCCACCTTGGCCTCCCAAAGTGTTGGGATTACAGGCGTGAGCCACCGCATCTGGCCTTATATATTGTCTTGAGAGATATTCATATGTAGTAAAAATATAAAGACATCTGTGGGAAAGACAAACACCAAATTCAGGGTAGTACTAACCTATGGCAGAGAATAAGGATAGTGCTCTCAGGGAAGGGCAAATAGGAGATGTCAATTGCAGTTTGAAGGTTTTATTTCTTAAGCTGGTGGAGGATACACAAATGGTGAGTAAAGCAGTATTCATACTATTTCCTAGACTTTTTTGTATGTCTCAAATGTTTTGATTTAAAAGTCCCCAGGGTGATGATGAGCTTTTTTTTTCCATATGTTTTTTGACCACATAAATGTCTTCTTTTGAAAAGTGTCTGTTCATATCCTTCACCCACTTTTTGATGAGGTTGTCTGTTTTTTTTCTTGTAAATTTGTTTAAGTCCCTGTAGATTCTGGATATTAGACCTTTGTCAGAAGAGTAGCTTACAAAACTTTTCTCCCATTCTGTAGGTTCCCTGTTCACTCTGATGATAGTATCTTTTGTGTGCAGAAGCTCTTTAGTTTGATTAAATCTCATTTGCCAATTTTGACTTTTGTTGTCGTTGCTTTTAGTGTTTTAGTTATGAAGGCTTTGCCCATGCCTATGTCCTGAATGGTATTGCCTAGGTTTTCTCCCAGGGTTTTTATGGTTTTGATTTTCACATTTAAGTCTTTAATCCATCTTGAGTTAATTTTCTTATAAGGTTTAAGGAAGGGATCCAGTTTCAGTTTTCTGTATATGGCTAGCTAGTTTTCCCAGGACCATTTATTAAATAGGGGATCATTTCCCTGTTGCTTGTTTTTGTCAGATTTGTTGAAGATCAGATGGTTGTAGATGTGTGGGGTTATTTCTCAGGTCTCTGTTCTGTTCCATTGGTCTATATATCTGTCACTGGTAATTAGAGAAATGCAAATCAAAACCGCAGTGAGACACCATCTCACGCCAGTTAGAATGGTGATTATTAAAAAGAGAGGAAACAACAGATGCTGGAGAGGCTGTGGACAAATAGGAACTCTTTTATACTGTTGGTGGGAGTGTAAATTAGTTCAACCATTGTGGAAGACAGGGTGGCAATTCCTCAAGGATCTAGAACCAGAAATAACCATTTGAGCCAGCAATCCCATTACTGGGTATATACCCAAATGATTATAAATCATTCTACCATAAAGACACATACACATGTATGTTTATTTCAGCACTATTTACAATAGCAAAGACTAGGAACCAACCCACATGCCCATCAATGATAGACTGGATTAAGAAAATGTGGCACATATACACCATGGAATACTATGCTGCCATAAAAAAGAATGAGTTCATGTCCTTTGCAGGGACATGGATGAAGCTGGAATCCACCATTCTCAGCAAAGTAACGCAGAAACAGAAAACCAAGTACTACATGTTTTTCACTCATAAGTGGGAGTTGAACAATGAGAACACATGGACACAGGGAGGGGAACATCACACACCAGGGCAACCTAGATGATGGGTTGATGGGTTCTACAAACCACCGTGGCTCGAGTATACCTATGTGACAAACCTGCATGTTCTACACATGTATCCCAGAACTTAAAGTAATATATTTAAAAAAGCATAAACATCATTGAACAACAAACAAATAAAATAAATAAAATCATTTGATGGGATTTCATTATGTATAAGGAAAGGAATTTCCCAAATGAAATTTTGTTGTTTACTTAAAAAAAAAAAAAAAGTCCCTAGGGCTTTTAATTTTGAATGTCTTTGCCTGTGCACTGGACTGCAGTTTTTGAGCCATTGTTGATGCAAGCTACAATCACCTCGACTCTTTGTCTCTTTTTTTTTTTTTTTTTTTTATTTATTTTATTTATTATTATTATACTTTAAGTTGTAGGGTACATGTGCATAACATGCAGGTTTGTTACATATGTATACTTGTGCCATGTTGGTGTGCTGCACCCATCAACTCGTCATTTACATCAAGTATAACTCCCAATGCAATCACTCCCCCCTCCCCCCTCCCCATGATAGGCCCCAGTGTGTGATGTTCCCCTTCCTGAGTCCAAGTAATCTCATTGTTCAGTTCCCACCTATGAGTGAGAACATGCGGTGTTTGGTTTTCTGTTCTTGTGATAGTTTGCTAAGAATGATGGTTTCCAGCTGCATCCATGTCCCTACAAAGGACGCAAACTCATCCTTTTTTATGGCTGCATAGTATTCCATGGTGTATATGTGCCACATTTTCTTAATCCAATCTGTCACTGATGGACATTTGGGTTGATTCCAAGTCTTTGCTATTGTGAATAGTGCTGCAATAAACATACGTGTGCATGTGTCTTTATAGCAGCACAATTTATAATCCTTTGGGTATATCCCCAGTAATGGGATGGCTGGGTCATATGGTACATCTGGTTCTAGATCCTTGAGGAATCGCCATACTGTTTTCCATAATGGTTGAACTAGTTTACAATCCCACCAACAGTGTAAAAGTGTTCCTATTTCTCCACATCCTCTCCAGCACCTGTTGTTTCCTGACTTTTGAATGATCGCCATTCTAACTGGTGTGAGATGGTATCTCATTGTGGTTTTGATTTGCATTTCTCTGATGGCCAGTGATGATGAGCATTTTTTCATGTGTCTGTTGGCTGTATGAATGTCTTCTTTTGAGAAATGTCTGTTCATATCCTTTGCCCACTTTTTGATGGGGTTGTTTGTTTTTTTCTTGTAAATTTGTTTGAGTTCTTTGTAGGTTCTGGATATTAGCCCTTTGTCAGATGAGTAGATTGCAAAAATGTTCTCCCATTCTGTAGGTTGCCTGTTCACTCTGATGGTAGTTTCTTTTGCTGTGCAGAAGCTCTTTAGTTTAATTAGATCCCATTTGTCAATTTTAGCTTTTGCTGCCGTTGCTTTTGGTGTTTTAGACATGAAGTCTTTGCCCATGCCTATGTCCTGAATGGTACTTCCTAGGTTTTCCTCTAGGATTTTTATGGTATTAGGTCTAACATTTAAGTCTCTAATCCATCTTGAATTAATTTTCGTATAAGGAGTAAGGAAAGGATCCAGTTTCAGCTTTCTACTTATGGCTAGCCAATTTTCCCAGCACCATTTATTAAATAGGGAATCCTTTCCCCATTTCTTGTTTCTCTCAGGTTTGTCGAAGATCAGATGGCTGTAGATGTGTGGTATTATTTCTGAGGACTCTGTTCTGTTCCATTGGTCTATATCTCTGTTTTGGTACCAGTACCATGCTGTTTTGGTTACTGTAGCCTTGTAGTATAGTTTGAAGTCAGGTAGCGTGATGCCTCCAGCTTTGTTCTTTTGACTTAGGATTGTCTTGGAGATGCGGGCTCTGTTTTGGTTCCATATGAACTTTAAAGCAGTTTTTTCCAATTCTGTGAAGAAACTCATTGGTAGCTTGATGGGGATGGCATTGAATCTATAAATTACCTTGGGCAGTATGGCCATTTTCACGATATTGATTCTTCCTATCCATGAGCATGGTATGTTCTTCCATTTGTTTGTGTCCTCTTTTATTTCACTGAGCAGTGGTTTGTAGTTCTCCTTGAAGAGGTCCTTTACATCCCTTGTAAGTTGGATTCCTAGGTATTTGATTCTCTTTGAAGCAATTGTGAATGGAAGTTCATTCATGATTTGGCTCTGTGTTTGTCTGTTATTGGTGTATAAGAATGCTTGTGATTTTTGCACATTAATTTTGTATCCTGAGACTTTGCTGAAGTTGCTTATCAGCTTAAGGAGATTTTGGGCTGAGACAATGGGGTTTTCTAAATATACAATCATGTCATCTGCAAACAGGGACAATTTGACTTCTTCTTTTCCTAACTGAATACCCCTGATTTCTTTCTCTTGCCTAATTGCCCTAGCCAGAACTTCCAACACTATGTTGAATAGGAGTGGTGAGAGAGGGCATCCCTGTCTTGTGCCAGTTTTCAAAGGGAATTTTTCCAGTTTTTGCCCATTCAGTATGATATTGGCTGTGGGTTTGTCATAAATAGCTCTTATTATTTTGAGGTACGTTCCATCAATACCGAATTTATTGAGCGTTTTTAGCATGAAGGGCTGTTGAATTTTGTCAAAAGCCTTTTCTGCATCTATTGAGATAATCATGTGGTTCTTGTCTTTGGTTCTGTTTATATGCTGGATTATGTTTATTGATTTGCGAATGTTGAACCAGCCTTGCATCCCAGGGATGAAGCCCACTTGATCATGGTGGATAAGCTTTTTGATGTGTTGTTGAATCCGGTTTGCCAGTATTTTATTGAGGATTTTTGCATCGATGTTCATCAGGGATATTGGTCTAAAATTCTCTTTTTTTGTTGTGTCTCTGCCAGGCTTTGGTATCAGGATGATGTTGGCCTCATAAAATGAGTTCGGGAGGATTCCCTCTTTTTCTATTGATTGGAATAGTTTCAGAAGGAATGGTACCAACTCCTCCTTATACCTCTGGTAGAATTCAGCTGTGAATCCATCTGGTCCTGGACTTTTTTTGGTTGGTAGGCTATTAATTATTGCCTCAATTTCAGAGCCTACTATTGGTCTATTCAGGGATTCAACTTCTTCCTGGTTTAGTCTTGGAAGAGTGTAAGTGTCCAGGAAATTATCCATTTCTTCTAGGTTTTCCACTTTATTTGCGGAGAGGTGTTTATAGTATTCTCTGATGGTAGTTTGTATTTCTGTGGGGTCGGTGGTGATATCCCCTTTATCATTTTTAATTGCGTCGATTTGATTCTTCTCTCTTTTCTTCTTTATTAGTCTTGCTAGTGGTCTGTCAATTTTGTTGATCTTTTCAAAAAACCAACTCCTGGATTCATTGATTTTTTGGAGGGTTTTTTGTGTCTCTATCTCCTTCAGTTCTGCTCTGATCTTAGTTATTTCTTGCCTTCTGCTAGCTTTGGAATGTGTTTGCTCTTGCTTCTCTAGTTCTTTTAATTGCGATGTTAGAGTGTCAATTTTTGATCTTTCCTGCTTTCTCTTGTGGGCATTTAGTGCTATAAATTTCCCTCTACACACTGCTTTAAATGTGTCCCAGAGATTCTGGTATGCTGTATCTTTGTTCTCATTGGTTTCAAAGAACATCTTTATTTCTGCCTTCATTTCGTTATGTACCCAGTAGTCATTCAGGAGCAGGTTGTTCAGTTTCCATGTAGTTGAGCGGTTTTGATTGAGTTTCTTAGTCCTGAGTTCTGGTTTGATTGCACTGTGGTCTGAGAGACAGTTTGTTATAATTTCTGTTCTTGTACATTTGCTGAGGAGTGCTTTACTTCCAATTATATGGTCAATTTTGGAGTAAGTACGATGTGGTGCTGAGAAGAATGTATATTCTGTTGATTTGGGGTGGAGAGTTCTATAGATGTCTATTAGGTCTGCTTGCTGCAGAGATGAGTTCAATTCCTGGATATCCTTGTTAACTTTCTGTCTTGTTGATCTGTCTAATGTTGACAGTGGAGTGTTGAAGTCTCCCATTATTATTGTATGGGAGTCCAAGTCTCTTTGTAAGTCTCTAAGGACTTGCTTTATGAATCTGGGTGCTCCTGTATTGGGTGCATATATATTTAGGATAGTTAGCTCTTCCTGTTGAATTGATCCCTTTACCATTATGTAATGGCCTTCTTTGTCTCTTTTGATCTTTGATGGTTTAAAGTCTGTTTTATCAGAGACTAGGATTGCAACCCCTGCTTTTTTTTGTTCTCCATTTGCTTGGTAAATCTTCCTCCATCCCTTTATTTTGAGCCTATGTATGTCTCTGCGTGTGAGATGGGTCTCCTGAATACAGCAGACTGATGGGTCTTGACTCTTTATCCAGTTTGCCAGTCTGTGTCTTTTCATTGGAGCATTTAGTCCATTTACATTTAAGGTTAAGATTGTTATGTGTGAACTTGATCCTGCCATTATGATATTAACTGGTTATTTTGCTCGTTAGTTGATGCAGTTTCTTCCTAGCCTCGATGGTCTTTACATTTTGGCATGTTTTTGCAATGGCTGGTACCGGTTGTTCCTTTCCATGTTGAGTGCTTCCTTCAGGGTCTCTTGTAAGGCAGGCCTAGTGGTGACAAAATCTCTAAGCATTTGCTTATCTGTAAAGGATTTTATTTCTCCTTCACTTATGAAACTTAGTTTGGCTGGATATGAAATTCTGGGTTTAAAATTCTTTTCTTTAAGGATGTTGAATATTGGCCCCCACTCTCTTCTGGCTTGTAGAGTTTCTGCCGAGAGATCTGCTGTGAGTCTGATGGGCTTCCCTTTGTGGGTAACCCGACCTTTCTCTCTGACTGCCCTTAAGATTTTTTCCTTCATTTCAACTTTGGTGAATCTGGCAGTTATGTGTCTTGGAGTTGCTCTTCTCGAGGAGTATCTTTGTGGCGTTCTCTGTATTTCCTGGATTTGAATGTTGGCCTGCCCTACTAGGTTGGGGAAGTTCTCCTGGATGATATCCTGAAGAGTGTTTTCCAACTTGGTTCCATTTTCTCCCTCACTTTCAGGCACCCCAATCAGACGTAGATTTGGTCTTTTTACATAATCCCATACTTCTTGCAGGCTTTGTTCATTTCTTTTTCTTCTTTTTTCTTTTGGTTTCTCTTCTCGCTTCATTTCATTCATTTGATCCTCAATCGCTGATACTCTTTCTTCCAGTTGATCGAGTCGGTTACTGAAGCTTGTGCATTTGTCACGTATTTCTCGTGTCATGGTTTTCATCTCTTTCATTTCGTTTATGACCTTCTCTGCATTAATTACTCTAGCCGTCAATTCTTCCACTTTTTTTTCAAGATTTTTAGTTTCTTTGCACTGGGTACGTAATTCCTCCTTTAGCTCTGAGAAATTTGATGGACTGAAGCCTTCTTCTCTCATCTCGTCAAAGTCATTCTCCGTCCAGCTTTGATCCGTTGCTGGCGATGAGCTGCGCTCCTTTGCCGGGGGAGATGTGCTCTTATTTTTTGAATTTCCAGCTTTTCTGCCCTGCTTTTTCCCCATCTTTGTGGTTTTATCTGCCTCTGGTCTTTGATGATGGTGATGTACTGATGGGGTTTTGGTGTAGGTGTCCTTCCTGTTTGATAGTTTTCCTTCTAACAGTCAGGACCCTCAGCTGTAGGTCTGTTGGCAATTGCTTGAGGTCCACTCCAGACCCTGTTTGCCTGGGTATCAGCAGCAGAGGCTCAGCTGAAAATGCAGAAATCACGGGTCTTCTGTGTCGCTCGCGCTGGGAGTTGGAGACTGGAGCTGCTCCTATTCGGCCATCTTGCTCCGCCCTCTCTTTGTCTCTTTCAGTGGTGTGGCCCACATGTTCCATGTTTTCAGCCCATTTGATAGTATATTTAACATGAGAGCATTTGTGCTGGACAATAAATATGCTTTAATTGCCTTGGTTGGCCAGCAGGATTATTATTTGTGATTGGAATAGATTGCTATGGGAAATTGCTGGTTGAGGAAAGAAAGAAAGAAAGGGTTTCCAGAATTTCATTTTGTTTTTTCTTTTGTCTTTACTTTACTATGACTTTAGTTTTTTTGCTCAGGTTCCATGGTTTCATTGTTTTTCCTTGTGTTTCTCTTTGTACATCCTAGGAAGAGATTAATCAGCAATATTGTTTTGTTATTTATCTTAGCTGGATGAGGTTTGGTCACCAGGTCTTGAAGTTAGGTGACTTTCTTGTTCTCTAGAGAGAATGAGAAAAAATTAGAAATGCCTTATACATGGGGAATTGATTAAGTTCATATTTTTCCCACACTGGAAAGACTCATAGTCATAGTATGAGTCAGACACAGCTGGGAGCATTTCATCTACTTACAGTGAGCTGTTCTATGCTTGAGAAAGGTGATAGACTGATAGGGCAGGAGAGAGAAGTGTTGGATTTGTTCTGGTGTTTAGAAATTTTTTCCATAAGGGCATGTCTTGGACAACCAACTCACTTTTGCATGGCTGTTAGGCACAGTTGTCAGGGAGGGGCCCTTGTTTTTGTCTCTACTGGGTACATAACACAAATGATTTTTGAACTCAATAGAATTGAAATATTCAGGATAGATTCTAGCCTATAGATAGTTGATATAGAACCAAATACTGCCAAAGTGTTTCTCTCATATGTATGACATAGGCCAGAGTTGAGTTACAATGAAGACATGAGCCATATAGTTTGCATGGTTGTTTTTCTAAAATAGTGGGAATTCATTTCAGTGAGACTTGGCTAGCATGTATCCAGCACACTGCAGTCTATTTTCTCCACAGCTGTTCGCTGCCATACATTTCTGATCCAAAATACAAAGCTGTCCAAAAATGTGGAACACGTTGACCTGATCTCTCCACCAGGGAAATAGCATTACAGGAAAGATGAAATTACTAGAATGAGGCTTTTGTGGGAAATTAAATATGTCTAGATTTATCAGGAAGATTAGTTTCCTACCTCTTTCAACAGCAATTTCTTTTTATTATTCAAAAATTGGGACTAACAAATGGATTTTCTAACAAATATAATATTGATATTCAAAGAATTTAATGTGGTTCTTGGAAACTGAGGTGGCAGCAATGATTGGATTAGAAATTATGAGTAATGTGAGTGAGGTTGACAGGTATGGAATGTAGCGTGTGAACTTGCTAACTGGTAGTAAATGGGGCAGAGAAGTCTAGGAGTCTCAGTAACTCAGAGGAAGACATTTGTAAGATTGAGGAGTAATATGTTTAACTACTTTCTAATGTACGAGATAACTAAAATATGCTTTCAAATATTGCTTGCGAAGATGTCCTACTTTATGTATAACAATAATTTAAAATTGCTGCATTCATGTGCCATTCTGAAGAGCACTCACCTCTCAGAAGGAGGAAGAGTGTAATATTAATTAACAGGCTAATGTTTATAGGTATTTGAACCTCTATAGATACCACGCGGATGATTTCTCTCTGTAATTATGTTTTTGTATCTGTAAAGAACAGATTACATTACCTCATAGGTTTGTTGTGATAATTTAATAAAATTTAAGACAGTTATCATTAGCATAATTCCTTGCACTTCCAATAAGCTCTCAAAAAATGGTATCTATTATAATTGCATAATATAATTTATATGTAAATGTAAAAACATAAACCCTTTTTCGAAGTCAATAAATAACCCTCCCTCCTTATATAATGCAATTGAATATTACCCGTTATTTATTATGTAACGTTTCTTATTAACAGTACTAAAATAGATAATTTAGTTCAGTTCTTAACTGAAAGAGCATGGAATCTGAATTAATAAAATCTGAATCAAAAAGCTTTTTCTCTAGCAAGTTTAGTATGTAGGATCTCCAAAGACAATGTTTTACTTAAGAAAGCATTTTTAAGTGGCTGCTGTGTGTAGACACCTATGAGATATTGTGGAGGAGTGGATACAAAAATAGGGACTTCTATAGTTACACATTATTTCTTTGAATTTATACCTTTAAAATGTCAAAGCTATTTTGGTTAAGAATGTGAAAAGTATAAACTGTGATTCGGAATCTTACAAATAGCCATTGTCCTAGGAGAGTTAAAACTCAATAACTAAATTATGCTGTAGAAAAATATTGGAATAGTAGTGAGGAGACTAGTATATTCTTATTTTTATTATATATAAGAATTATATTTTGTTGGTTGGTTGGTTGGTTTTGGTTTCCCAGTTGGTTGACTACAAAACTGGAAGACCAGAGACAATTTTGGAGGAAGATGTGGCTGCTCTTGTAACAATAACATAGATGTGATCATCTCCTAGCAGTGTTCCTGATTGGCCTAATTCTGCCCAAATTAGAAGGCTTAGGTAGGGGTGGGCCTGGGCCCAAAAGGAATTTATTTTTTGCTGGGGAAGAAGAGTAAAGAGGAAATTCAGTGCCCTCTACACAGGTGTCGGACTCTTAAAAAGAGGCCCTGATAGAGGCTGTACTGAGGGACATCCCTAGGCTTTCTTTACATGTGACTCTACTAGAAAGAATGAGAGTAGGAAACGAGGAAATGACCAATCACACGTGACAAATGAGAAAGAGTTTTCAGGGGATTATCTTTTACTGTGGCCTGAGAAACAAATGCATCATATATAAAATGAAAAACTTCGTATTTTCTGGTTTTGTTATTCATCTGAAACAAGATTTAACATGAAAGGCTTTAAAATGAAAATCTTCATACTTGTATAGATTAACATTGTGAAGAGCTTCAGTGTAGGGCCCACACTTAACTCCAAACATTTGCCATTTGTGATGTTGGCAGTACTTTGTTAAGGTTCATTTGAGGATCTTGTTTTTTGGGAGCAGCTGGTGGCATAAATTCTATGCCCATTTTTTTTTTTTTTTTTTTGAGAAAGAAACTAAAGCAAAAATAAAATTGAATTGACTTGACAAAATCTCACCAATGGATGATTAGCAGAATTGGCAACTCCACCTTATTAGATTATCCTGCTCACTAGCTTGTTCAAATTTATTTTCTTACCTGTGTGTGTGTGTGTGTGTGTGTGTGTGTGTGTGAGTGATCAAAATCTCTTTGGAGAGTCTCCTCTTTTCCACCCTTAGTCCATTTGTCTCAGGTAAGGCTCACACGACTCCGTAGCTCCGGGAATGGCAGTGTGTCCTGGGTCTGCTTACTGTGTATACAACTTGTCCTTGGTTACAGTGATTGGTTAGCGTTGGGCACAAGATCCAAGGTGAGCCAATCTACAGTTAATGTAAGAAAGTTGCTGATGCTGTCTAAATGAGCTTGCTAAATTGGTGATCATCTTTTCCATCTTTTTTGCAAAGGCTCTGATTGAGAATGAAGCAGATACTGAGGAAAACAGGGCTGTGAAATAGAGAGGGACATAGTGTCCTAATGATATCATGTAAGACCCTGGATCCAACTATCCTGAAGCCAGATTCAGTTCTTACATTCCTAGTTCTCTGTGTCAACAATTTCATTTTTGTGGTTAATTTATTTTGAGAGTACAGTATGTCACTTTCAACAAAACAAACCCTTATTTTCTTTCCTCTCCTCTTCTGTTTCTTCTTTTTCATTTTTCTTCTTTTTCCTTTTTATCCTTTCTGTTCTTCCTTTCTCCCATTACTTTAAAAGTTCTTAATAGGAAACTATAGCAAATAGGATCAACTCATATGGAACCTTGAAAACTAGGATAAAAGCATTAGACTTTATCATTTATACCCTAATTTTTTCAAATTTTGGAAATAGCATGATAAGAGTTAGAATGATAACAAATGTGTAATAAACTTTGAAGAATGAAGAGAGGGCGTGAAGAGCAGTTAGGGCGTTGTCCAAACCTTCAAGAAAGAGTTGTTACCTTAGAATGTTAATCGGTTAGAAGTAGAGATGTAGGGACAGGTGCAAATAATAATAGTCTTTAAGAGAAGCATATGTAGACATTGTTAACTAATCAAATATAAGGGATAAAGGAGAGGTGAAGATGATTCTGAGGTTTTAAGTACATATGACTAAAACACAGATGGAACAAACTTTATTATCAATGGAGAAATGAGGAGGGGGATGAGCTAACTGAAGTCTGCAGGGGACTGTAGGTTAGGTTAAGTTGTGTTCTTGCTGAGTCTGAGTAGGGGCTCAAAGAAGTAGGTTTGTAACTCAGAGACATCATTGCTGAAAATATCAATCTGGAAGTCATCCTAATCAAAGTAATCTTTGATACTGTGGGCCAGAATTGAGTCAAGAGAAGCAATCAAGTTAAGAACAGACATTCAAGAATTTAGCTGTGGGAAAAAATACAACTGGACAGAGAAGAAGGCTGGTTGTGATGGCCCATGCCTGTAATTCCAGCACTTTGGGAGGCCAAAGCTGCGGATTGCTTGAGCTCAGGAGTTCAAGACCACCCTGGGCAACATGTCAAAACCTCATCTCTACAAAAAATACAAAAATTATTCACGCATGGTAGTACATGCCTGTGGTCCCAGCTACCCGGGAGTCTGAGGTGGAGGGATTGCCTGAGCTCAGGAAGTTGAGGGTTCAGTAAGCCAAGATTACACTACTGCACTCTAACTTGAGTGACAGAGCAAGACCTTGTCTCAAAAAAGAAAAAAATGGAAGAAGAACAAAGGAATGAGAAAATAGGTACAGTAGAGAGGTATCAAAGTTCAAATAGTAGGAAGAAACCTAACAATTGTACCGATAAACCAAGGAAGATTTAAATTTCAAAACAAAAATTGGTGGTCTCAAATGTTACGGCAATAAAAGAGAATGTCATCTAGGAATCCCTCATCCAATATACTAAGAAGACTTTTGGAAATCTTCATAAATAAGACTTCATTGATATCTCATCAAAGCAAAGTCTAGGTAGGATAGAATGAAACATAAACAAATTTAAAAACTAGGGGACAAATTTGAATATTCATCAGCTCTCCCAATAGAAGAAACATTTCTAAACTTTGAAGTGATAGAAAAACTCATAAAAGGAAAGCTCATTAGATTTGATCACATAAAAATCACAATTTTCTTGAATGCAAAAAAACGTAAGTTGCTGAACAGAGTATATGCAGCAAAATATGACCAGGAGTTTGTCAGTTTTATAAAGAGCTAATGGGAAAAATCCAAAGAAACAATTCACCAAACTGAAAATGAAGTATGACTTATTTACTTGTTTCCTCTACTGTATCCTCCAGTTAGATTCTAAGCTCCATGAAGGCAGAGCCTATGCTTTTGCTGTTTACTACTGCAAATCCAGCATTTAACCCATTGAGGTAGGGGTATTTCCTCAGACAGACATGCAAAAAGGGGCATAGCTTCGGCATGAAAATGAATTCAGATCTGTCTGCACTGGCTTCGCGGTGCAGTGGAACATCGAAGTTGAGATTTCAGTGCCTGTGTATAATATAAAGTTCTGGAGCTCAGGGTAGAAGTTCAAGCTAGAGATATAGGTTTAAGAGTAATCATTTGGTTTGTAATTGATGACATGGGCTCTTCATCACCCAGAGGAACGTGTGTAGAATGAGAAAGGGCTGGGGAGAGAATGCCAAGGAAGCCCAGCATTTAAGAGCAAGACAGAGAAGGCAAGGAAAATCAAGGCAGTATATTCCCATGAGAGTTCAGGCAAGAAGATGTATAGGGAGTTCAATGTGTTTCACAAAAGGTAGCCTAACCGGCACCTGATGAATGCTCAAAAATGTTAGCTATTATTAATATGGAAGTGACTAATAGCAGGCAGCTTTATTCATATAATATTGAACTTGCCAGAGGACAGAGTGGAGATGCAAAAGAGGAGCCAGTTGTCAGAGCTGCCTAGAAAGCTGAAAATGGAAAAAAGAAAAGAGGACTACAGGAGACAGCAGTGATGAGATGGGAGCTGCATACATACAGGAGATCAAAGGGAAGAAAGGGGAGAGGATAACACTTTTAACCCCATTTATTGAGTGCTGCCTAGTGCCAGGTACTGTTCTTAGTGCTTTAACTGATTCAATTTCAAAACAGCCTTACCATATAATTACTAGACTTAGTCACATTTTATGGTCAAGGAAACTGAGAAATGGACAGTTCCAGTAACTTGCCTAGCATTGACTGTGACTATGAGATGAACACAGGATTTGACCTCAGGCATTCTGACTCTTGAGTCCGTGTTCTTAATCTCTTTTATGTACAGCCTCTTAATTCTATGGGTTATGATAGTAAAATATTTTGACTAAATCTGGAGTATGAAAGTCTATTTTCAAGGCTTTTTTAGTACCATTATCTGATGCTGTTTTTTTTTTTTTTTTAAACTAGTGCTTTAGAAGTCTTTAAACAAGAATATCAACTTCTATATCATTTCAGATTTCTTTGCAATTATTTTGTACTCTGTCCCTGATTTTCGGTCTTGAGTTGCACTTGCTGCTATTTGATAGCACAAACTGCTTTGCAATGAATAAAAGACACCTGCAGTGTTGCAGATGTAGTTAGTATGATGCAGGCAAGACACCAGGAAGGGCAAAAGCGCCTATTTTAGGGACTGTTTTTAAGCTGAACCAGGGAACCGAAGCAATGACTGTATCACATGTGACCATGACTTTCACTTTTCTGATGGAAAGGCAACTCTCATGAGATTTTCTTAAGTGAGAAAATTCAGAATATGAATCATTTTTATTTTACTGTTTGGTGTCATTCTCAATAAAAATATTAAAAGATATAAATATTTTATGGTAAGCATCAGGATTGAAATTTTATTAACAAATAACAATTAAATCCTCAGAAAAAATGTTTGCTAAGATGGTTACCATAAGAAAATATCTTTTGTGAAGCTAAGTTAATATAAGTATTTTTATGGTAATAAAATGATGTCTCATGGAATTGATCTTTGAGACAAGTACTCTTACCACAAAAGCAAAACAAAACAAAAATTAGTTTTGCTATCCTACAAAATGTTGTACTGAATTTACCAAAAATCTAATTCAAAGTTCACACACGGTATTAAAAATGCAGGCTACAAAGTAGTTAGTGTATTATTATGTTGCTATAACAGGTAGGCATGTCTAGGAAGGAAGACATAGTTGTAAATAAGCTAGAATCTATTTAGAGGATAACAGAATGTAGATATACATTACTTTGGTGGGATTCTGTTAGGTCAACCTGTAAATTGGTTTTAAAACAGATATGGCATACTCTGCTCCAGAATCACTGAAGTTTTTAGTATCAATCCCATTCCTAGATGTCCTGTCTCAAATGCTAATATTAATAATAGGCTTGCATTCATCAATTGTAAAAGAGTTATGAGCAGAACTATGTTGTCCCCAAAATTTATATGTTAAAATCCTAACCCCCTAATACTTCAGAATGTGACTCTATTTGGAGACAGGCTGTTTACAGAGTGTGTGCAGAGGAGGACACAAACAGGTACAAAGGAAAGACCATGTGAAGATGTGGAGAAGACAACCATCTACAAGCCAATGGGAGAGGCATCAGAAGAAATCAATCCTGCTGACATCTTGATCTTGGAATTGTAGCCTCCAGAACTATAAGAAATAAATTTCTGTTGTGTAAGCCACTTAGTACTTTGTAATGGCAACTTGAGCAAACTAATACAAAAAGGTGTGATGTTGGGCTTTCACTCAGGTGTTATACTCTAGATTATAACAAGATAATTAAATAGCCAGAAAATATGACTGATTAATAACTTCCCACATGATCTTCATCAATTTCTTCCTTTGCAATTGAATGCCTATTTGCAATTGGTTTGTGAAAGAAAAGTTTGATGTCCATTTATTTCTTGGTAACCCAGAGATTTCTGGGATCCCATAGTTATTCTGTGGTCTCTCCAGCAACAACCTTAAAGCAAGAATCAGGGTTTGCTCCATACCCCAAAAAGGGAATGCATTTTATAAAACATAAATGTACTTTATGGATTTTATTGAAGACTTATTGAAGACATTGTATGACATATACATACCCAGAAATCTCGACCTTGCCCTATGTGCCTCTCCCTTTGGCTGATTTTTAATCTGTATCCTTTTGCTGTACTATAACCAAAAGTATAATGGTTTTGTTGTGTCCTCTGAGTCCTTCTAGTGAATTATGGGGCATGAGTGTGGTTTCAGGGACCCCCAAACTTGCAGTGAGTACCAGAAGTGAGAGTGGCCTTGGGCAACTCCAAACTTGGATTAGGTTTCAGAAGTGATGGTGGACTGGGGTACTCCTAATCTTTGCACGAGGTCACCTGCCTCTTTTCTCTGTCTTCAGAGTCGGGGCCCATCCCTATAATTGTGACTCCCCTCCACTAGGACAGAGTAGTGGGTGATGAGTGGTGTGTGGTAGAGAAAGCCATGCCTGCTTTAGCTCTTCTCTCCAAAGTTTCTGCCAGTTGTAAGGGAGGGAAGATATGTGTCTACTGAATTCTCTTTCTATGGACCTGGAACGTGGGAGACAGACAGACACTTTGATTTCCTTGCCAATACGACTTCATGCCTGCTGTAGTTTGGGGTAGCAGAGAGAAGGTGGAAACTTCCTGGTTGTCTTCTGAACTGCACTTTGATAATCAGTAGGTAGAAAAGAGAGGGAACAGTATTTCAAGAATTGTTTTTGTTTTATTTTATCTTTTATCCCTATCCTTAAACTATATTTTGGTTTTGGTATTTCACAGTCTTTCAGGTAAGGGTATATTAGGCATCTTTATTTATCACAAAAGGCTATCACAGTGTTTCCCTTTATATAAGGAGTAAATTTACCTTGAAGGAGTAGTTTTATTTTGACAACTTACTGTGCTATTCTTGTAGAGTGGCTAGCAATGGTAATTTTTCTTTGAATGCAGTAATTCAGATTTGGATGCACAGTTGATTCTTCTTATTCACTGTAAATCAGTGAAGTTTCTATGAACACCAAGTTAATTGAACATTGAATGATTGCTCCCAGAGGAAATAGTCAGATTCCTATAAGCCTCTGTTAACAGTATTTTTGTCAACTGATCAAAACATAACCTTGTCTTATATATGTTTCTTTTTAAAGACACCTTATATAATATGTATCACTGATTCATTAACTTTGGACTTATTGCCAACAGCGTGAATGAAGCTTATCCATTTTCTCCATAAGGCACATTGCAGCCCTCTTGTGCTCAGGAACACTAGATAGAGTTTCTGTATTACACTTGCAAAATCACCAACAAAAAGCACAAAAATTCAAATAACATGGTGCTAAATAGATCATGAAAAGGACACTTGTTTACAGTAAGAGAGCTGAAACAAAGAGGTAGAATATTGCCTTATTTGACCTCAGCTGCAAACTTGCACATGAGGCAATTTGAATTTTTTTGCCACACTGTGCTAATGACCACTAATGATCACAGACGTGCTGCAAATATTGATTTCAGAGTTACAAATAAATTTTAGTGAGTAGGCAAATTCACAAATATGGAATCCACAAATAATGAGGATTTCCCAGACTGTAACATCTGGGAAAAATGCTGATTGCTCTAAAATATCTTTAAAAGGGAAATTGATGCTTTGGTTATGATGTCCTGACTCTGCCAGAAATGATAGCTCCTTGTATTTTTCCTACTCCATCATTCCAGAGGAGACAGGATCAGAATCTCTGTCCCTTGAGCCTGCTTTGTGCATCAGATGTTTGCTGTGAGAAGTAATGAGTCTTTGTAAAGGAGTTTGGTTCATTTGCTAGGAGGTGTTCCATGCTGAAAGATGTGAGGATCCATGGACTCTTTGCCAGGAATAAAAGTAGTCATAGGGAGAGGGTAGAAAAGGAAGGAAGACCAAGAGCAAGGGGGAGGGTAGTTTCTAGGCATGATTAACAACAACAAAATCTATCTGTGAGTCTATCCTAGATAGGTTATGAGTAAGATACTGAGTAAGATCAGAGTCTCTCCAGTAATCGATGGACTGATCCAGGTTGCTTTTCCAGCTATTACAAGCCATAATGACAGGGTTATATTCTTTTCATCCAGTAAGAAAACTACTTTGTTATAAAGATGTCATTATCTATCTTAAATACTTGTCAAAAGGTTTTGAGAGTGTTGTTAGAGTTCAGGGGTGATCTCTGAGCTGATGACTGCAGTATACTAAGCTGTTGATCAAGAACAATAGTAGTGGTAGCTAGTATTCACCAGCTTTTTGTGCCCTAAGTTCTGTTCCAAGCACTGTACATGTGTGAAGGCATTTAAACTTTACAATAGGCCTTTGAGGTTGGAAATAATATCATCCCCAGTATGTGGCATAGGTTTGGTAACTTGTTCTAGAGGTCACACATATAGTAAGTGACTGATTTGAAATGCAAACTAGACCATGTCATCTGCCTACAGAGTCCATACTCTGATACCATTAGCTATTACACCATACTGCTTTTTCTCAAGGAGAAAATGAATCTTGAAATTTTAGTAAGTTCCACTTGCCTGGATGCAAAGATTGATTTTAAATTGAGTAGCATACTCTTACCATGAAATAAAATAAAAATAGGATGCAATTATTGACAATAACTTCCCATAAATCTGGATAGTTTTGGCTTATAAAATATTTATCTAAATCGTGTTCAGTAATTTGGTGATCCATCTGATGACTTTATTAGAGATATAGGATAACTGGAAAAGGAAAGTAAGAATCAGCCTTTGTATAACAGAAACAAACTATGAGTGAGGGAATGGAGCTCCCAGAGAGGAGTACAGCAGGGGACAGAAGTCCAGTGCCCTGGGTGAGCATGGCCAGGAAGAATGTGTTACTACAAGAACTCATAGATCAAAGCCAGAGTCACTGGTAATACTAGAAGGACTGGATGGACACAGGGCCAGAGGAAACCCTGAGGGAAAGCTCAGCCAGAAAGGAGTCAAGGCAGAGAGGCAGACACTGAGGTTAGATTACAAGAGCAAGACAGAGCAGCCAGAAATGGGTGCAAACATCAGCACAAGGAGAATTTGGGGAGGACTAAGAAGTCAAGAGCAGGCATAAGTTGGAGGTCAGCTTTGGCCAACCTAAGTTTGAATCAGGTGACCAGGTAAATTGGAGTCATGGACTGTTGGGTCCAGTGCCCTGTGAGATTATGTGGGTGAGAGGCTGCTGCCCTCTCAAATCATGAGTTACCTGGTGGGACAGGAAGAGGGAAGGATCTGGTACAAGGATGAGAAGTAGAGAAGCCTGGAAAAGTACCCTTTAAAGGAATTGGGGACTTGAGGCAGATTCTTCCTTTGGGGATAACAGATGGGTCCTTTCTACCTGAAGGTTCTAGTTTTATCTACATAAAACATAAAGTATGTGTTTTATACTTTAACCAGGATTGTGTCTCTTCAAAGTTTGTTGCTCTGTCAGAAGGGAGGATGTTAATTCTCCTTTTCTCTGCATGCAGTTAGATAGCAGCAAGTTTCAGGGAAGAGAGGAGGTAAGTGTTGAGAGCTGTATATAGAAAATTAGTATTTGAAAAATATAACAGGAATAATCTTTACCCCATACTTGGAAAGAGACCATTAAAAAGGATTCAAAAGGCTTGAACAATTCAAGTTTGATTTGTCCATTTAGTGAATCATGCTTGAACACTACGTGCAGGATTCTGCTAATCTTGGAAGTTACTCCAGTGAGAAAGACAGATATGACCCCTGGACTCTAGGGGGTTACACTTATCTGCTACACTTTCTCAGTAAACTCCAGTTTTTGCTTTTGGCATCATTTAAAACTGAAAACCTCAAAATGTACTGAAGTTTAACTCTTAAGCTCTTCTCTGATTATGTTGTGAATTATTTATTAGGTAAGATCCCTCTTCTCTTAAGGCGAAAGGTGCTGTTCTCCTGAAGGGAGTGGCCATTCCTATTGTCAATTGTAAAGAAATTAATCCCAGGGCAGGAAATGGAGTCAGGGAGGTAGATACTGGACCATAGTGAAAGAGAAATACTTCTCTGGGGGCCTTAGGAGAGCCCCCTGTCCAAGGGCACAGAGTCAAAAGCACTTCTATGAGTGAGAATAATTCGGTTCCTGCCCATGAACATAGCACCTCGTGTTAGTCAGAGAAACACCTAGATAGCCTAGATGCCCACTCAGAAAGTAGACATTATTAGTAGAGTTTTAACTCATTTTCTTTGCTGTGTTACAGTTACTTTTCTGTGCACCTTTAGTAAAAAGAAATCTTCAAGTTTCCACTTGGTTTCTGTTCTCTCTGTAGGAAATCAAGGGGATTGTAGTCATGCATTTGGGACAACTGTGTGGGCAGAGTGGTGACAGCCTCTGTACAGGGTTGAATATTGTTCCACTAAAATACATGTCCTCAGAATCTCAGAATGTGAATTTATCTGGAAATAGGGTTGTTGCAGATGTAAATATTTAAGGTGAGGTCATACTGGGATAGGATGGCCCTGTATTCGTCCATTCTTACACTGCTATTAA
Organism: Theropithecus gelada; assembly: GCF_003255815.1. NCBI lineage: Eukaryota > Metazoa > Chordata > Mammalia > Primates > Cercopithecidae > Theropithecus > Theropithecus gelada. The sequence continues at coordinate 107,743,177 of NC_037673.1, read as the reverse complement.
GATCCTACCTGAGACTGGGTAATTTATAAACAAAAGAGGTTTAATTGACTCATAATTCCACATGGCTGGATAGGTCTCAGGAAACTGACAATTATGGTGGAAGGTGAAGGGGAAGCAAGGCACGTCCTACATAGCAGCAGGAGAGAGAGTGTGCGAAGGAGAACTGTCACACACTTATAAAACCGTCAGATCTTGTGAGAACTCACTGTCATGAGAAGAGCATGAGGGAAACTGCCCCCATAATCCAGCCACCTCCCACCAGGTCTCTCCCTCAACACAAGATTATGGGAATTACCATTCCAGATGAGATGTGGGTGGCAACACAGAGCCAAACCATATCATGCCCTTAATCTGATATGATCAATGTCCTTAAGAGGAAAAAAACCACACAGAAACAAAGACACAGGGGAGAACACCATGGGAAGACAAAGGCAGAGATGAGAATGACTCACCTACAAGCCATGGGGCACCGAGGATCCCAGCAACAATAAGAAGCTAGGATGAGGCAAGGAAGCATTCCCTCCTAGAGCCTTCAGAGAGAGCATGGCCCTGGTAACATCTCAATTTTGGACTTCTGGCCTCTAAAACTATGGGAGAATAAATTTCTGTTGTTTAAAGCCACTCAGTTCGTAGTCTTTTGTCATGGCAGCCCTAGCAAACTAGTACAGCCTCCTATCCAAGTGTGGTACTAAAGCCTGGGGCATACCATTAAAATGATAGAAAGGGGATGGTACTCCTTTATTCTAAGATGTACATTTTATGTTTCTGCAAGAGGAGTGGACATTACAATTTTACTCCATATTTTAATATGATTGTTGCAGGGATAATTTTATCCCAAACCAGTTATACCCTTATTTTTCTCTATATTCAAACTTAATTTTTATTTTATTCTTATTGGAGAAGTGGAAATTTGATCAAGCTGCCTTTATATCTGCCTTCTCCCTGGAGTCATAGCTAAATTTCAAAGTACCTGTGTAGTAAGTGCCATGGTATGGAAGGCAGTAAGACTTCATTTGTTCTTTGTTCTGCAGCATGTCTCCCTGCAGGGGTACATCCTCCCCTCTAGTCTTCAGTCCTTTGTCTCTGTTGTTCAAGGCTTAGATTTCCTTGTTTCTTTGTGCCTGACCATTCAGGTCCATTGGTCCTCTCTGATAAGTCCAAGCCATGCTGGGGTAAATTGATCTCTGGGATATTGTATAAGGTCCTAGCTGCTTACATTCAGTAAACATCTGTTCTCTGAGCTCATGAATTGGCTGCAAAAGTTCATTTATCTGCTTTGCATTGTCACCTCCCTCCCGTGTGATCATGAGCCCAGCTTGACTGTTCTGAGTGCAATGTATCAAAGGAGACTGTGGAGAAATATTGGAGGGAAATTATCAGTTTTCAAAAGTACTGTACATCTACATTTCTTATCTAAAAAAATAATTGGTAAAACATTTTAAACCTACAAAAGTACTATTTCTTTCCCTGGTGGCCCTTCCATACCCCTCTTACCCACTTGCCCCACCCCCGCTACTGTGTTTCAGATATGGATCAGAATGTATTCTTCCATGACAGTAACTCCCACGGGCAAAGCAGCATCTGGCTCTGTGGGCTCTCCAAATTTGTGTAGGTGAGTCTGGCTGGAATTATTGCCTCCCTCACCTGGAGGATGCTGCCTGTTCTCCCAGGAGGTTCTCCATCTTTCCAGGACAGGTTTGTTGTCTCCAGGCTGCTCAGCCACCTGTGCTAGTAGAGCTTCCCACTGGGATAATCCTGTGTTGGGCCTCAGATAATGGATATTGAGCAACTCATTGCTTAAGACAGCAGGTAATGTCTGAGCAGCTCATGTTTAACTCCAGGGAGAAAATCGACTAAGGGAGCCTAGTCTATTTTTCTTTTCAGGTTCTATGTGGTTTCACTCAGTGGACCTGTAACTGAGTATCCCCATTTTTCTAAGAGAAAGAAAATGAGTTATTTTAATTACAATTTTTTCATCTTCTTTTCTCTTTCCTCCTCTTTGCCTATTTTCCACTTCTTACTTAGCTCTTTCGAAATGCGATTATAACCTTTACCTTCCCTTAACCAGACACTCCCTACATGGTAAGCTTATCTAACTATATGCTTACTTAGAAGCGCCAGAGCCAGAATTCTCTCCTAACAGGAGCTTGCCTCAAGAGACAACAGTCAATTTATAACCCAACGTATGCCCGCGATGGAACTCTCTCTTACCTGGAGAGTATCTTGAGACAACATTCACCTTACAACCTAGCTCTGCCCATGATGGCGCCAGCTCGACCACCTGGTAGATAAGGCACTAAAGCAAGCCATGTAGACCCTGCACCTGCTTGTTCCCTCCTCTGCATACTATTTGTGCCAAGTGCCCCTTTAAAAGCCTCTGCTTTCTGTCCCCAAAAGGAAAATGGTACCTTTAAAGGAAAGAGGCTGTACTTCTTCCCCTAAGCTAAGCTTTGAAATAAAGTCACCTTCTCTATACCAAACCTCGCTCTTTTTAGCTGAATTCTGCAAGTGGCGAGCAACCGAAACTGCATTTTGGTTATAGACGCTTTGTGGTTTCTGCAACTATCTAAGTCCTCCCTAGCTACTGGGTTAGTAGCTGTGGGTTCTCTTTATAAATGCAGTCTACAGTATAGACTTTCCCTCAAGCAGAGCAAAAAGAATTCAAGTATTTTTTAGTTCATAGAAATTCTGGGACTCAGTGATACCCTTCTCAGACTTGCTGATGAATTGGATATGGGAAATTGGGAAAGCTGTAGACAAGAAATCCCTCATATTAGAGAAAAACTGAAATTTGAAAGTTGGGGAGGCCGGGCGCGGTGGCTCAAGCCTGTAATCCCAGCACTTTGGGAGGCCGAGACGGGTGGATCACGAGGTCAGGAGATCGAGACCATCCTGGCTAACACGGTGAAACCCCGTCTCTACTAAGAAATACAAAAAACTAGCCGGGCGAGGTGGCGGGCGCCTGTAGTCCCAGCTACTCGGGAGGCTGAGGCTGGAGAATGGCGTGAACCCGGGAGGCGGAGCTTGCAGTGAGCTGAGATCCGGCCACTGCACTCTAGCCTGGGCTACAGAGCGAGACTCCGTCTCAAAAAAAAAAAAAAAAAAAAAGAAAGTTGGGGAATGATGGGTCTGAGTGAGAAGAAAACGTAGTCATTCTGTCCTTGGCTTGGATGGCAATGCTTCTGTCTCTCAGTAAAGGGGTATGAGCAATGAGCTAAGAAGCCAGAAAGAAGTCCAAACAGATTTACCTGCCATCAGGACCAAGGTGCAATTGTTATAGCATTAGAATCCCATTTTCTAAAATTTGACCACTGAAAAATTATTCCATAATTCCATTTATTTTCTTTTGGAGATCTCTTTTTAGATAACAAATACCTAAATGACAGCATGTCTCCTTCCTACTAAGCATACTAAGGAAGAGAATGTGTGTCCTCACTTGAACCAGAGTTATAAAAGCAGCCTCCTTTCCCGGGTGGCAGACAAAGTGAAAACAGCAGGAATGAGATAGAGAACCATAGGCATGGAGGGAGAAATTGGGGTTACTTATATATCCAATTGCATACATTTGTTTCCATAGATCGCATTTCTGCTGAAGTCTTAAAGGGTGGTTTAATGTGGTTTGATTTTAAGAGTCAAAAAAATTCTTTGAAATGCTAAGGAAGAGTTAGAGGCAATTATTACCTCCTCAAAGCTCCCTCACTGAAGAATCTTTTTATTCTGGGCATGTCAAACTTGGCCCAGCCCCAGGACAGAACCATTTCCTTTATGGGACCTTGTCTGGTTAGGATAAGTCCTACTCAACTGCTATGAGTGATCTTCCTACTCACTGTAGGAGTGTGGGGCTTCACTCACTTGACTTTGGGGCTTAACGTGATAGAATCCAGGGATTCTGTTGCCAAGGCACTACCAGTCAAGAGGGCTTCGGCTTCCTCAGCAGTATGAATCACAGGTGAATTATGTGACCTTTTAGTTGGCAGAGGTGTGCTAATTCAGGGTCTTACATACCAGATATCAATATTTCAGAAATCTCTGTAAGTGTTTTCTTTATACCAAATGTTTCAGATGAAACATTTTCCTGCAGTAATAAGATAAACATTTTAAAAGGAGGGGGGAAAATGTTGTTTAATAGGAAACAAGAAACTAATCTGTATGTCTGGAGTTTTGGAGACAAGTCCTGATCTTTTTGAATAAATGTACATGAGTCTTACTTGCTACTAACTACACATTGATAATTCTTGTACTATTTCTGACTCAAGATCTAAGTCTAAACTTAGATGCTGCGGATTACTCAGATAATGAATGTGACTGTATAACTGTAGGATGGCTATGTTATTTTGAGTGTAGTGTTTTGGATTATTTTGATCATTCATGCTAATACATTCCATTCAGTGTATATTATGATGAGCTCTTTCTCATCCACACCCATGTTTCTATGTGTTTGATACATTTATGCCCCAAGAAATGCTCATAGGTATGTTTATTGGCGGAAAGGAGCATGGAGGGGACCATCTATAGTCACCCTGCCTTTGAGAAATTCTCAGTTACAAAAATTAAATAGATTTTTTTCTTTTTCTTTTCTTTTTCTTTTTCTTTTTTCTTTTTTTTTTTTTGCAAAAAGTCTCTATGGCCTTTAGTATGCTGTATGTGTATTTTAAAACTCAATGTCTCCAGCACTCTTTTTGTAGGATATCAGTTAGTATAATTCAGCATACTTTTTCTGTAAGAAAGTTTGGGAAACACTATTCTAAGGATACAATGAGATGCAATTGGTTTAATCATAACCAGAGTGATTTCAGCCTCTCACCAGATGGTTGTGAAAGTAATGCCCTGGAACAACTGTTATCTCCTTTTTCAGAAGGCCTAATGAGAAAGACATCTATTTATCTCAAAGAGCATTACGCAGTCTTTCAAAAAAAGAGAGAATGAACCAGAAGACCCATGGAGGAACCTGTAATTCTCTGGTTTTAGGATGCAATCTTTTAGAACATTTTATCAATTACTGTGCCTTTGTCTGAGAAGGCCAGAGAATCCAATCTTAGAAATTGTTTTAGTTGTCTACTGCTGCATAACAAATGTCCCCCAAACTTAATGAGTTAAAACAACAAATATATATTGTCTCACTGTTCCTACAAGTCAGAAATTCTGGAGTGGCTTAGCTGGGTTGTACTAAGTTTCTTATGGTGTTGTAGTCAGAATGTAGGCAGAGACTGCAGTCATCTTAAGTCTTGACTGAGACTGGAAGGTGGGCTTCCAGTATGACTCACCTACTATCGATTGGCAGGTGACCAACTCAACTCCTCACCATGTGGGCATCTCCTTAGGTTGTTTGGGTGTCCTCATGACATGACAGCTAGCTTCACCCAGTCTGGGTAATCCTGGAGAATGTGACTAAAGAGGAAGCCACAGTACCTTTAAGGCTTAGCCTCTGTAGTTGCATACCATCACTTCTACTTTATTCTGCTTGTTAGAAGTGAGTCACTAAATCTAGCTAAATCCACTAAATCATACTCAAGGTAGAGGAATTAGGTTTCATCTCTTACAGGAAACAGAATCAAAGAATTGTGGACATATTTTAAAACCACCACAGAAGGTTTAAATAATAAGGGCACAAGAAGAAGGGGCAAACTAGGACAGTGCTTGGATTATTTAATTCAGCATCTCAATGCCATTGTCAAGGATCTAAATTATTTCTGTCTTCTACCCTGCCATGCTCAGTGTCTTAGTTGTATACTCAAGCTAGTTCCCCACACAGACGCACAATGATTGCTTAAGTACGAGCTATCATGTACCATCACAACATCCAGCAGGACAAGTGGATAGTGTCTTGCTTGTGACTTTATTTTTGAGTAAGGAAACCTTTCCCGGAAGACTTAACCTGATTTCTGTCTTAACTCCTTGACCACATCTGTGTCACATGCTCATGACAAAACCAATAGCAGGCAAGAGGAGTGGGACTGCCGTGAGTGACTTAGACCAGAGATGTATGCCTGAGCTAGGTCAAGTCACCTGTGCTGAAGGACACTAAAACAAATTAGAGTTCCCTCTACAAGGAGAGTGGGAAATAGCTACTGGGTTGGCAATTAATAACTAACTAGCTGTGAATCCTTGACCTCCTTCTAGTCACAAAGTCATGTGCATAGGTCTGGCAACATCATCTCCTTTGTAGAGTATAAAAGCTTACACTTCAGACAGAAGATCAAGTCTAGGGAGCCCTTTAGCAGCTCTTGACATAAAACTCACTCTGGTTAAAAGGTGTAAAAAAATTTCTGGAAACATAATCATAAAATACATTTTTAACAATATCCAGTGTTGATAGAAGAGAAAGGTTAGAGATTAAACTAAATTCACCACTTTCAAAGAAACCATTATATCTTTGAGGGTGGGGGACTACGTTTATTCTCATTTGTTGTTAGTAACAGATGGAGTGGAATTTGTCCTTATGGGAGCCTAACATTTAGAGAGAAAACCTGAGCTGTGTAATCAGTTAACTTGGTCGCCTTATATCTCATCTCCTCTCTGTTCCACCTCTCCCCTTCTACCATCCCCTCTGCTCTTGCTAAACCAGAGTATTGCATCAGACAGGCGATTGAGGGCCATAGGCCTATTTGCTCTTGCCTCGCCCTGCTCCTGAGACCCTGAGAGCAGTTCATGGTGATTTCAGCATTGCTGGCCCCAAGCCTAGCTCTCCAGCAGTCTGTCATGTCTCAGCTTTACTGTTTTAGTCATTTCAAGGAGTTTTTAGAATTACTGGACACTTGCCTGCAGACAAATTCAGGGAAATAGAAGGAAAAGGAAATGAAGGAATAATCTGCTCCTCGAGAGGAGAACTAAACTTGCTTAGTCCAAAGGAATTTGGCTAGATGCTTTGCATTTAATAGGTTTTCATTCATCCATTCAATCACTTAATCACTTATTTAGCTTTTAGTCTATCTGTGAGTGTCAATTTCTTACCATTCAGAGAGAAAGTAAAGGATTGAGAATGAAAAACATGGTTTGCCACACAGGAATTGCCTTGACAAATTGAATAACACAAGTTCCCTAAGGATTTTGCCAGCCATGAAAATGTATAAAGGTTACTGTGTGAATTTCTCATTTCTTATAGAATTCTGTATCAATCATGTACATGTTTGAGAAAGAAAGGAAGATTTCTTTTTAAAACCAACTTGACAATAATTGTGGAATCTAGGTTAAAAACTGTCTAAATATATGTGGCCAGTACAAGCTCTTTAGAGCATGTGGTACAGAAAGATCCTTGCCCTGAGGCCAGACCTCTGCAGAAGTGGTTTGCTGGTATTGCCTCCAAAGGCCCTGAGGCTTCCTACCATGGTAGGTGAAGAGCCAAGGACTCAGTACCTCCCCAACTCGTTGGCTCTCCTCTTTAAAACACTTTGGCAAAATTCCTTAGTATCCTAAATTTTGCTTTTTCTTGAATTATATATTTTTATGTAGGATAGCACTTTAAGTAGGATAGCACTTTATAAAATATTCATATCATATCACAATTAAATGAAATATTTTGCCAAGATTAATTTAGAACCAAAGGCATTCTAGGGCCCCGTAAAAAGTTAAGCTTCTAGCAAAAGACAGTAGAATTCAATGTGTAATCTAAACTATTAGTACCATTTGCTAAGTGATCCTTTTTTTTTTTAGTCATAGAGGGGATAGGGAGGAGGAGAGTATTACCCATTCCACCATATAAGTACTGATTGGCTAAAACACTAGATATAAAACAAATACATTATTCCTGATGGAAACATCTACATATAATAATTTAAAGATTACTGAGTTAAATATTACTCTAGGGTTTTTTGTTTGTTTTAAACTGGGACATACACACTAATGGGTGGTATATGAAGATTTTCCAATGGGCATGTCAGCTGAGATCTTTTTAAGGAATAAACTTCCATACTTCTAAATGTATTCTTTCCTAAATTGGCAACCTACAAATGTGTCTATGGTCTATGGGCTCTCTCTTCCCATTTCCCCTTTTGCAGCTGACTTCCTCCCACTTCACTTATCCTAAATTTGACTATGGTACATTGCTCAGGACTTCACCACTAAGCTGCTCAGGGGAAAACTTGACCCTTCACAGCTCATGAGGGAGTATTGTATGAGAGGAAACAAAAAGCCTCCAGTAGAAAAATATTAGAGGGGGCAACACATTATTTCATCAGGCCTCAAACTCATGGCTGAGTTCCATGCCTTCTCTATCTCTTCTAAAATGGGAATTCAGAAGTCAGATGGTAGCACAGGGATGTGGATTCACACATACATTTCAATTCAAATACAGTCAGATTTCTTTCTGACATAAATTAAGTCTGCTTTCCTCAATTTGAAACTGAGAACCTTATTTGTCATTTTCCTTATAAGGAAAGACAATTTCTAAAAATTAAAAAAACTAAATCAGAAGCTTCAAGATTTTGAGGAAAATATATTTAAAGCATCTCTATTATGTGCCAGAAATCACCACGTTTTCAGCTATTTAAATTTATGATAAAAATTCTAGATGTTAACGTAAAAGTCTATTGGATATAAATAGTCTGCAAAATTCTTTTAGGGGATATATGAGCAAAAATACTTGAAGTCTACTGCTGTAGAATGCAATATGATCTCAGGGTGGTGGGGAGCAGGTGTGGTCCATGGTGCAACTGTCAAGTAGAGAGGTCTTTAGCGATCATCTCCTCTCTTCTCTTCACTCTGCCTTGTACCTGGATTTTTCTTCACACAGATTTCTGGCTGCCAGTCTTTTCCAGTCCAGAGCCTACAAAGCCTCAGACCTTTTCACAGTCCATCCTATTGTAAACTAAAAAGAGAGTGAGGTGGATCTCAGTTGATTTAGAAGTTTGTTTTGCCAAGGTCGACGATGCACCTGGGGAAAAACAACAACAACAACAACAACAAAACACAAGTTACAGTAGGATCTGTGACCTCTTCCTTTCCCAAAGAGGTTTTTGATGGTTTAAATATATAAAAGGAAAGAAACAAATAGGAAGGAAAGGAGGAAAGGGAAAAAAAGTTGGCACGGTAGTTATTCTTGTGAGGCCTTGATTAAAGCTTACGAATCTACATTTTACAAGGGAAAGAGGGAGGGAGGGGAAAAGTGAATTGTGCATTCATCTTGTGCTCAGTAAATCTATATTTTCATGTAGGATAAAATCACAATGTAAAATTACAGCTATCTGTTTGGGAACAAAAGGAAGGTAGTTTTCACATCACTTAGTTCTCAGGCTGAACTTTCCCTTAGCTCTAGTGGGTTTGGGCTCCCAAGATTTTCCTTTCCTTTCACACCATGTTCCATTTCCACAGAGTGCTTATCTCAGAGGGCAAGAATCTATCATGCAACTCATCCTTTCAACCATTCTACTAGCTTAGATAATAGACATTGGTCATTCTTTTTTGGATTGCTCATCATGTGGTTTGGAAATTTTCCCATTTTTGAGTTTTGATTGGATGCTGAGCTCATCTCTCATGGTAAAATTTGAAACTCAAGATATTCCCCGTTTCAATTCTTCATGGCAGCAGCCATTGTATTAGAGTAGGAACCTTGTCAGCCATCAGCAGCACAGCAGAGGGCTCCCCTACCACACACCGGGAATATTAGGTGACTATCAGGTGATGGTTTGGCAGTTATCAGACCATAATAGCAGACTATAGGGCCCAACTCAGAATGCTCCCTTCATTGAAGGGCCTGGCCCAGATACAACTATTACATAGTCACTCCCGAGATCCATCTATAGGGGAGACACACCGGCCACACAAATCTAAGGACTCAAAGGGGAATTAGTGAAAGACTAGGTTCTCACGCAGGTGAACGTGACTATTTCTGCCTGACCCACTCCTCTGGGTCCTCCATCCATGGATCTGGAGGAGTGGGTCAGGCAGGAGTAGTCATGCTTGCATCCAGGAGCAGTACCTTTAATGGATGCCAGGGCCCAGGGAACAAAGGAAGGAGAATAGTAGTGGGGATGCCCCCACTGTCTTCCTCTACACCTGGGTCACTTCAAAAGGAGGGAGAAGACTAAGGGATGTCTTTCCTTCCCCATCTCTTTCTAAATGGATAACAAACCATCTTCAGCCTACACTCCTCTCGAGTGCATTGTGAAGCAGTGGAAGTCCTTTGACCCCAAGACTCTGAAGAAAAAGTGGCTTATATTCTTTTGCACAAAGGGGTGGCCTTCTTACCAGCTTGGGGACAGACAAACCTGACCTTCTAAGGGAAGTCTTGATTTTAATATTATCCAATAATTAGATCTTTTCTGTAGATGGGAGGGTAAATGGTCTGAAGTCCCTATGTACAGGCTTTCTTTGCCCTGTGGGACAACACAGATCTCTGCAAGCAATGCACAATTGACCCAGCTCTTTTAGCAGTCATATCTGGCACACCCATGGAGAATGATTCCCCAAACCTAAGAAAACAAATTTCTGGGGAATCCTCTGAGACAACTATTAAGTGTCTCAGCCCCTATTATCCCCATTATCCAGGGCTCCCTCCTCCAACTGTGCTGTTGGCTCCTTTAGTTTCACCACTTCCAAAACTGCCCACTTCCCCAGTTTCACTTTTACCCCTGTGTGAAATGCCCAATGGACGTGGTGCCAGTAGGGTTCAGGTTCCCTTCCCATCGAAAGACCTTAGACAAATAAAAGGAGACCTGGGTAGGTTCTCTAATGACCCCAACAGGTATATAGAGGCTTTCCAAAATCTAGCCCAGGTGTATGACCTCACATGGAGAGATGTTACGTTAATCTTAAACCAAACCCTAACAGCTGCTGAGAGGCAGGCAGCAGAAAAATTCAGGGTCGAACAACATGTTTCTTATAGCAGGCCAACAAAGAACAGTAGAGATAAGGGAGCAGAGGAAATTATAGAACAACCATTCCCAACAGGAAGAGAGGCAATACCCCCTGAAAACCCTGGCTAGGACTGTAGTGACCCCACAGATGAATGGAAGAGGAAACACTTTTTAATGTGCATATTGGAGGGCCTATGAAAAACTAGGGCCAAACTTCTTAATTACTCTAAGCTGTCCACAACAGATCAGAGACCAGATGAGTATCCCTTGGCTTTCATGGAAAGGCTAAGAGAGGCCTTAATAAAACATACTTTCCTGTCTCCTGACTCAGTTGAAGGACAGCTAGTCCTAAAGTACAAGTTTATTACTCAGGCAGCCCCTGATATTAGAAGAAAATTACAGAAACGAGCTATAGGACCAGATAGTATTCTGGAGAACCTCCTGAGGGTGGCCACCTCGGTCTTTTACAATAGGGATCAGGTGGAGGCCCAGGAAAAAGAGAGGAAGCACAGGAGAAGTATGGAGTCTCTGATGGCTGCTTTAGAGGCCTGTAAAGTGCAGGATCCACTAATTGCTATCCATGTGGCAAACCAGGGCACTTGAAGAAGGACTGTCCAGGCAGAAGGAAGCCACCTCGACCCTGTGCAGCCTGTGGCAGGGACAACTAGAGGTCGGACTGTCCACAGAGACATAGGTCACCAGGTCCAGAACTGATCTCCCAAATGCTCCAGCAGGACTCATGGGTCCCAGGGCTCAATTCCTCAGCTCCAGTGGTCCAAACGGACATTACGCCCAGGAGCCTCAGGTGATTCTGGAAATGGAAGGAAGGAGGGTAGACCTCCTTCTGGACACTGGAGCCAGTCTCTCTGTTCTCCAATCCAGGCTTCCCCTCCTCCAATAGCACGATTGTGAAGGGTGTCTCAGGAAAGGTTCTAACGCTATATTTTTCTCAACCCCTTAGTTGTAGCTAGGGGGACCTACTATTGACACATACCTCTTTAGTCATACCTGAAAGTCCCGCTACCTTATTATGTAGAGACATTTTAGCTGGCATGGGAGCCAGCATCCTTATGGCCCCGGTACACACTCTTTGTCTTCCCTTGGTGTCAACCAATATTAACCCAGAGGTGTGGGCAAGCCAGGGGAAAATTGGCCAAGTTATAACCGCTATACTCGTCCAAATACATTCTGAGGATCCCGTATCTTTTCCTAACCAAAGAAAATATCCCCTAAAGCCAGAGGCTAGAAAAGGGCCAGAGATCATTATTAATAATCTGAAGAAGCAAGGCCTCCTCAAACACTGCACTAGTCTCTGCAACACCCCAATATTAGGGATGCCGAAACCCAGTGGGGAAGGGGACTAGTTCAGGACTTCTGCCTCATTAATGAGCCATAGTCCCAATTCATCCAGTAGTCCCTAATCCCTATACTTTACTAACCCAAATACTTGAGGAAACTAAATGGTCCACAGTGCTCGACCTAAAGGATGCCTTTTTTTTTTTCTGCATGCCACTAAACCCTGACTCACAATACCTATTTGCCTTCGAAGATCCCTCTGGCCAGACTGCCCAGTTAACCTGGACGATGTTGCCACAAAGGTTTTATGACACCCCTCACTTGTATGGACAAGCACTGTCTAAAGACCTTTCTGAGTTTTCTCATCCTCAGGCTAAAGTCCTACGGTGTGTAGATGACATTCTTCTTTGTGCTCCAATGGAGAAAGCTTCTCTGGAAGACACCAAGGCCCTTCTCAATTTCTTAGCCAATAGGGGATATACGTTTCAAAATCCAAGGCCCAGCTTTGCCAAACCTCAGTGAAGTACCTGGGTTTAGTGTTATCTGAAGGGTCCAGAGCACTGGGAGAAGAAAGGATTAAGCCCATTTCTTCCTTCACCCTCCCTAAAACCCTAAAGCAGCTAAGGGGATTTTGGGGCGTTATAGGATTTTGCAGGCTATGGATACTTGGGAATGGGGAAATGGCCTGTCTCTTATACCAGTTAATAAAGGAAACTCAGGCAGCCAAGACTCATTCCTTGATATGGGATCCAGAGTCAAAAAGGGTCTTTAACCAGTTAAAACAAGCTCTGAGGCATCAACCCTTAGTCTTCCAATAGGGAAGGCATTCAGTCTTTACATGTCAGAAAGAAAGGGAATGGCCCTGGAAGTTTTAACTCAGACCTAGGAGCCAGCTCAACAGCCAGTGGGTTACCTAAGGAAGGAACTGAACCTGGTGGCTAAAGGAGAGCCAGCCTGCCTCCAGGCAGTTGCAGCAGTGGCCCTACTGGTGCCAGAAGCCACCAAATAAACTCTGGAGAATAGCTTAACTGTTTATACCCCACATAATGTGGCAGAATTGCTGTCCTCTAGAGGAGGCCTTTGGCTAACAGAGAGCCACCTCCTTAAATACCAGACTCTACTAGTAGAGGGATCTGCAGCCCAACTAAAAACTCGCTCTCACCTGAATCCTGCCACCTTCCTCCCAGAGGAAACTGGGGAACCTGAACATGACTGTGAGCAAGTTGTAATAGAAACCTCTGCAGCCATGGAGGATCTCAGGGAAACTCCCCTAGAGAATCCAGGCTGGACCCTCTTTATAGCTGGGAGCGTCTTTGTGGAGCTGGGAGTCTATAAGGCAGGGTATGCAGTAGTCACCCTGAATCTTTAAAAGTGTGTCTCTCTCACTAGGCACAAGCTCCCAATTAGCTGAGCTGATAGCTCTCACAAGGGCCCATGAATTAAGCCAAGGAAAAACAGCTAACATTTATACCAACTCCAGATATGTTTTTCTTATCCTCCATGCTCGTGCCACCAATTGGAAGGAGAGACACTTTCTCACTCCTGATGGGTCTCCCACGAGATACCATCAGGAAATTAGCAGGCTGTTATCTTCAGTTTTCCTTCCACAAGAAGTAGCGGTAATGCATTGTAAAGGACATCAGAAAGGAACAGATGAAATAGCTGAGGGAAATAAGTTAGCCAACTAGGCAGCCAAGTCAGCAGCACGAAAGCCTCAGAGAGCCAACACCCTCGAAGGCCCTCTAATCTGGGAAGGCTCCATCAGGGAAATAAAGCCTCAGTATTCTCCTGCAACAGAAACAGAATGGGCCATTTCTCACGGATCCACTTTCTAGCCATCAGGATAGTTGCAGTCAGAGGATGCAAGATCCACTTGCCGGCCTCCAACCAGTGAAAGGTCATTAAGACTCTTCACCAAACTTTTCATCTAGGGAAGAGTAAAACTTACCAATGTGTCCAAAGATTATTCTCAGAGGAGAACCTACTAAAAACAGTCAAGCAGGTTATTAATGCTTATGAAATCTGCCTTCAAAACACCTCCCTCAACAGATGGCTTCTTCCCCCTCGAGCTCAGAGAATGCGAAGTTATCCAGGGGAGGACTGGCAAATAGACTTCACCCGTATGCCAAAATCGAGGGGCACTCAGTACCTCCTGGTGTGGGTGGATACGTTCACTAACTGGGTGGAAGCATTTCTATGTCAAACATAAAGGGCATCCGAGGTAGTAAGAGTATTAATCAATGAAATAATTCCCTGCTTTGGACTCCCTAAATACCTCCAAAGTGACAATGGCCATTCATTTAAAGCAGCTGTCACTCAGGGGGTCTCAAAGGCACCAGGCATACAATATCATTTCCATTGTGCCTGGATACCCCAGTCCTCAGGAAAGGTAGGAAAAAAAAAGACATTATCAAAAGACACCTCAGAAAGTTGTCTCAAGAGACGCACCTTCCCTGGACTACTCTCCTTCCCATGGTCCTACTGTTAATAAGAAATAGCCCTCAAAATTAAGTTTAAGCCCTTTTGAAATGTTGTATGGATGACATTTTCTTACCAATTGTATTAGTCTGTTTCCACACTGCTGGTAAAGACATACCTGAGACAGGGAAGAAAAAGAGGTTTAATTGGACTTACAGTTCCGCATGGCTGGGGAGGCCTCAGAATCATGGCGGGAGGATGTGAAATGTACTTCTTACCTCGTGGCGACAAGAGAAAAATGAGGAAGAAGCAAAAGTGAAAACCCCTGATAAACCCATCAGATCTTATGAGACTTATTCACTATCGTGAGAATAGCACAGGAAAGACTGGCCCCCATGATTCAATTACCTGCCTCCCTCTGGGTCCCTCCCACAACACATGGGAATTCTGGGAGATACAATTCAAGTTGAGATTTTAATGGGGACACAGCCAAACCATGTCAGTTGGGAATGGCAGCAAGTATAGGGACAGGGCCTGAAGGACTAGCAACCTCTCTGTCCTACTATGAAGGCTCATCCAAAGACTTTACAAAAAGTTTAAAGGACGTTGCCCAAACCACTGATACTATACAAAATCAAATAGACTCGTTGGCAGCAGTTGCTCTATAAAACAGGCAGGGACTAGACCTCTTAACTGCTGAAAAGTGTGACCTACACCTTGTTTGGGAGGAAGAATGCTGTTTCTATGTCAACTAATCAGGGATAGTAAGGTATGCCACCCAAAAATTAGCTGATCAGGCTTCTGAGATATGACAACTGTCAGAGTCATGGGGCTCTTGGTCTAAATGGCTAAACTGGAGATCATGGCTCCTCTCTTTGGCAGGCCCACTATTAATGATTGTACTAGCTTTACTATTTGGACCATGTTTGTTAAATCTCCTGACCAGCTTCATCTCCTCACCTAGAAGCTATCAGACCCCAAATGGTGCTACAAATTGAGCTCCCCACCCCCCCCCCCACACACACACACACTTGGACACTCCATTCTCCTGAAGACCTCTGGATCGACCTCAGGAGGAACCCTAGCTGCTGTTTCCCCACTCAGTGACCCTCTCCAGCAGGAAGTAGCTAGACGAGTTGTTGCCCAAACCCCCTAACAACTGTTAGGGTCTCCACTCCTGAGGGAGGAATGTGAGATGGGGGCGAGGGGAGAGAGAGAGAGAGAAAGAGATCAACTAGGCAGATAGGGCAAGGGTCCTCGGTAGAATTCCCTTCTAACACAAAGCATCCTCTTCTGACAAAAAGCAGCCCAAGAGGTCATTTCTCGTTCAGTAAAGAGCTACCTGAGAGATCAGGCTGCAAACACAGATAAGGAAGGAAAGCTCTAACACATCTAACTCAGAAAGGGGCCTCCTGTGTGATGTACAGACATACAGTGGGCCCCAGTAAGCACAGCCCTCTCCGTTCCTGGACATGTTCAGACAAGGTGGCTCACACAGGGGAAGTGCTTGCAGCAGTACCAATTAGGAGAGCTACCTTGAACCAGGCACATCTACCTTGTAGTGTTCTACCCCCTGCCTTTTTAACACATGAGCAGTAGGAACAGATAAGCAACATGGAGCAACTCAGGCTAAGAAGCCCATATAAGCACTAGAAAGGGTGGGATGGGGATTAAGAAATTAATGCCTTATGTAAATGAAGCATCCCTCCACACCAGCTTGTCTATTAAAACCCTTGCATTTCACTGTAAAATGGCAGCCCATCTTTCTGGGACCCCTCTCTGCTTCAGAGAGCTTTCTTCCTTTTGCTTATTAAACTTCTGCTCTGACCTCACCTTTGGAGTGTCTGTGTCCTTGATTTCCTTGGCTGCAAGACTAAACTTCGGCTGACACCTCAGACAATGAGGCAGGTTTCGTTAGGACAAATAGCTAATGCACGCAGGGCTTAAAACCTAGATGATGGGCTGATAGGTGCAGCAAAACACCACGACACACGTATACCTATGTAACAAATTTGCATGTTCTGCACATGTATCCTAAAATTTTAAAGTAAAATTTAAAAATAATAAAGGAATAAAAAAATGATAATTAGCATCCAGCACCAGGGAGACACAATTTCCTGATGGTCCAAAGTTGTTACACTAGAGTGATAATTGATCGCAGGCACCAGGGACAGGCAATTTTCCAAACAGATAAAACACTTGAAATTGGTAATCAGCTTCCAATAAAATCTCAGGAATTGAGTCAGTAGGCTCAGGCATGCACATTAAGGGAAAAAATGGAGTATGATCTTCCAAGGGTATTCCACTGGAAAAGGGAAGAAAACCTCAAATGAGCATGCATACAACTTCTTTTATGTGTGTGGGGTATTCTTTTTATTAATTCAGTTCCTTTAATACATAATGGACAATTCATATTTCTCTTTCTTTCTTTCACTTTAAGTTCTGGGATGCATGTGCAGAATATGCAGGTTTATTACATGGGTATACACATGCCATGATAGTTTGCTGCACCCATCAACTTGTCGTCTACATTGGGTATTTCTCCTAATGTTATCCCTCTCCTAGCCCCCTAGCCCCCGACAGGCCACAGTTCCCCTCCCCGTGTCCATATGTTCCCATTGTTCAACTCCCCCTTATGAGTGAGAACATGTGGTATTTGGTTTTCTGTTCTTGTGTTAGTTTGCTGAGAATTATGGTTTCCAGGTTTCATCCATGTCCCTGTAAAGACATGAACTCATCCTTTTTTATGGCTGCATAGTATTCCATGGTGGATATGTGCCACATATTCTTTATCCAGTCTATCACTGATGGGCATTTGGGTTGGTTCCGAGTCTTTGCTATTGTGAACAGTGCCACAATAAACATACGTGTGCAGGTGTTTTTATACTAGAATGATTTATAATCATTTAGGTATATACCCACTAATGGGATTGCTGGGTTAAATGGTATTTCTGGTTCTAGATCCTGGAGGAATCGCCACATTGTCTTCCACAATGGTTGAACTAATTTACACTCCCAGCAATAGTGTAAAAGAGTTCCCATTTCTTCACATCTTCTCCAGCATCTGTTGCTCCTGACTTTCTAATGATCGCCATTCCAACTGGCATGAGATGGTATCTCATTGTGGTTTTGATTTGCATTTCTCTAATGACCAGTGATCTTTTTCTCATATGTTTTTTGGCAGCATAAATGTCTTCTTTTGAGAAGTGTCTGTTCATATCCTTAGCCCACTTTTTGATGAGATTGTGTGTTTTTTTCTTGTAAATTTGTTTTAAGTCCCTGTGGATTCTGGATATTAGATCTTTGTCAGATGAGGGGCCTATAAAACTTTTCTTCCATTCTGTAGGTTGCCTGTTCACTCTGATGGTAGTTGTTTTTTTGTTTTGTTTTGTTTTGTTTTCTGTGCAGAAGCTTTTTAGTTTAATTAGATCTCATTGGTCAATTGTGGCTTTTGTTGCCATTGTTTTTGGTGTTTTAGTCATGAAGTCTTTGCCTGTGCCTATGTCCTGAACAGAATTGCCTAGGTTTTCTTCTAGAGTTTTTATGGTTGTAGGTTTTACATTTAAGTCTTTAATCCATCTTGAGTTAATGTTTGTATAAGGTGTAAGGAAGGCATCAAGTTTCAGCTTTCTGCTTATGGCTAGGCAGTTTTCCCAACACCATTTATTAAATAGGGAATCCTTTCCCCATTGCTTGTTTTTGTCAGGTTTGTCAAAGATCAGATGGTTGTAGATGTGTGGTGTTATTTCTGAGGCCTCTGTTCTGTTCCATTGGTCTATATATCTGTGTTGCTACCAGTACCATGCTGTTTTGGTGACTGTAGCCTTGTAGTATAGTTTGAAGTCAGGTAGCATGATGCCTCCAGCATTGTTCTTTTTGCTTAGGATTGCCTTGGGTTCTTTTGTGGGTTTCATATAAAACCTATATGGGTTCTTTTCTGGTTTCATATAAAATTTAAAGTAGCTTTTTCTAATTCTGTGAGGAAAGTCAATGGTATCTTGATGGGCATAGCATTGAATCTATAAATTACTTTGGGCAGTATGGCCATTTTCACGATATTGATTCTTCCTATTCATGAACATGGAATGTTTTTCCATTTGTTTGTGTCCTCTCTTATTTCCTTGAGCAGTGGTTTGTAGTTCTTCTTGAAGAGGTCCTTCACATGCCTTGTAGGTTGTATTCCTAGGTATTTTATTATTTTTGTAGCAATTGTGAATGGGAGTTTACTCATGATTTGGCTCTCTGTTTGTCTCTTATTGGTGTCTAGGAATGTTTGTGATTTTTACACATCGATTTTCTGTCTTGAGACTTTGCTGAAGTTGTTTATCAGCTTAAAGAGTTTTGGGGCTGAGATGATGCGGTTTTCTAAATATACAATCATGTCATCTACAAACAGAGACAATTTGACTTCCTCTTTTCCTAATTGAATACCCTTTATTTCTTTCTGTTGCCTGATTGCCCTGGCCAGAACCTCCAATACTGTGTTGAATAGGAGTGATGAGAGAGGGCATCCTTGTCTTGTGCCGGTTTTTCAAAGGGAATGCTTCCAGCCTTTGACCATTCAGTATGATATCAGCTGTGGGTTTGTGATAAATAGCTCTTATTATTTTGAGATACATTCCATCATTACCTAGTTTATTGAGAGTTTTTAGTATGAAGGGGTGTTGAATTTTATCAAAGGCTTTTTCTGCATCTCTTGAGATAATCAGGTGGTTTTGTCATTGGTTCTGTTTATGTGATGGATTACGTTTATTGATTTGCATATGTTGAACCAGCCTTGCATCCCGGGGATGAGCTGACTTGATTGTGGTGGATAAGCTTTTTGATGTGTTGCTGGATTTTGTTTGCCAGTATGTTATTGAGGATTTTTGCATTGGTGTTCAGCAGGGATATTGGCCTGAAATTTTTTTTGTGTGTCTCTGCCAGGTTTTGGTATCGGGATGATGCTGGCCTCATAAAATGAGTTAGGGAGGAGTCTCTCTTTTTCTATTATTTAGAATAATTTCAGAAAGAATGGTACCAGCTACTCTACTCTTTGTACCTCTGGTAGAATTCAGCTGTGAATCCATTTGGTCCTGGACTTTTTTTGGTTGGTAGGCTATTACTGCCTCAATTTCAGAACTTGTTATTGGTCTAGCATACAACTTCTTAAACACACTGCGCATGCTCACCTCCAAAGTACAAGGACACCACACATGCGGAAGCCCACCCTAAGGGAATAATCATGGGAAAAGGGAAGCAAGACCCTGGAAGTATGCCAACATATAAAACCCCAAGTCCAAAGGTCAAATGCCACATTGGATCTCCATGGTGCCCATTTGGGTCTCTTCCAAGTGTACTTTCCTTTCTTTCCTGCTCTAAAGCATTTTAATTAACTTCCACCCCTGCTCTGAAACTTGCCTCTGTCTCTTTATCTGCCTCATGGCCCTCAGTCGAGTTCTTTCTTGTGAGGAGGCCAGAATTCAGGTTGCTGCATACCCATACGGATTTGCTGCCAGTAATTCAGATATTCGTCACAACCCCAACATTTGATTCTAAGCACTTTACAAGTAGTAACTCATTTAATCCTTAAACAACCCTATGAAGTAAGTACTACTACTATCTAATTGATACAGTTGAGGAAACTGAAGCACAGAGAGAGAAAGTAACATTTTTATGATCACACAGCAAGTAAATGAAAAGCCAAGATTTGAAGCCAAGGAATCTCACCCCAGAGTCTAAACTCTTAGTCACCATGCAAAGGCCCATGGCTCAGATTTAAACAGTAGGATACAATCACTTTGGATTTATATTCCAGAGCTGATGCTTCAGAGATGTGGTGATAGGGTACTCCATCTAGGATTGGTGAGGTCTACTGTGGCTGCCACATAGACTTTTCCAAGGCAGCAATAGCAGTGATGTCAGTGGTAGCGACTGGGGTCCAGGGTGGGCTGGGAGTGCTGGCCATATATGCTGTAGTTTGGAGGGCTCAGCAGAGGCAGCAAAGTTCCACTTCTGGGGTGCAATGATGACTGTGATTATGGCTGTGCAACTCTCTACCTTGTTCTCTCCCTCTCCTGATAGTCCTGGAAAAATGACTTTCTCTCTATCTATCATCAACATCTACTATATCTATCATCAACATCTCTGTAATTATAAAACTGTATACATAGTCATATTGAACACTATATATGTATATAATATATATCTCATGTTATATGAATCAGCCGAAATGGGCTTCTGTTGCTTGTGACTATGGCTCCTAATAGTGAACTTTTAAAGGTGAGGTTTGATGCCTTCTTATGTTTGTATCCTTTTGGCTCCCAGCAAAAATGTCCTGCACAGAGCAGATGCTCTAAACACATTTGTTGCATGAATAATGAGCTGCTGCACAAGGTGTTAGTGGATGATAATGACTTATTGGGACAATTCTTCTAGTAATATTAGCATTTAGATGCAAACACTTAATGTCCCAAGGTACTGGTTATAACCCATTAATGGGCCTTGAAATCAATTTAGTTGGTTGCTGCTAGCATTTTAAAAAAATGAAATAGACTCAATTATAACAGAAAACAGTGAAAATGGAGTTTATCACAGGTAGGGAGAGCAAGCATTATTTCACAAATATTTGTTTTATGTTTATATGTTTTGTGTGTATGTGCATGTGTGAGGGAATATTGGGTTGTGGTACTACTATGGGCCAAAAATGTTTGAAAACCATGCCAAAATGGGAGCCATGTCTACCAGTTAATGGGTCATATTTCCTAGCAGAAAAGCAGAGGGAAGGATTGTGAATGGTTGGAAGAGAAGCACTAGGACCTAAGTGCTTTTGAGTTCCAGTTTCCAAGAGCACACTGTGCTGTTTGTCTGTCATTGCTTCTTGTAGTAGCCTCACCAAAATGACTTCAGCCTTTTTTAATGTGAGCTGGTATCTTAGGTCAGGTTCCCTAGAGGTTGACTCTGCAATGAGGATTCATGTGCAAGTAATTTATTAAAGAACTAGAGGAAGCATTACAGAGAGAAGAGTAAGGTATGATTTCAGGCAAAGTCCCTGGACAATTTCTTCAACATCAGAGCTCTCCTGACCTGAGGCCAGAAAGCTGGACTCTCATTGCCCTTCACCATCAATCATTGTTTTAAAACCACCCTGGGGGAATGCAAGTTCTCAGGCACTTCTAGTTTCCTGTGTGCATAGCTCAGTAGCCTGAAGGAAGTCTTAGAAATAAAAGTCCCTGATGAGGTCACAAGAAACAATAGCACAAGGAAACAAGCACAAAGACAAGCAGAAATAGTCAAAAGGATTCAGAGGGCATCTGATTGTAGCTGGTTTGAGTGGCTACCTTTACCTACAATGGAAAGGACTTGTATTGTGCACAGACATAGTTCAAGAAACTAATCAATAAAAAAGAAGAGCAAGATTATTATAAAGTTGGAAAAATCTCTTCCTGAAAGCAACCTTGGGGCACATTCCTAAGTTCATATCAGATAAAATTGCATGTTTAACCTTTTCTAACAACCTAAGACAAATGTTCAGCCTTAAAAGTGTATTCTTTAAGTGGAGAGAGAGAGGCCAAAAACTCCATTTTGTGGTACTTCAGCTTGTTGGGAACAGGTGCTCAGTGTCGCAAAAATCAACACTGAGACAAGGGATCTCTCAGCAAGGCTAGTTTACTTTTTGCAGAAAGGGTTCACTCACCAGCAGTTTTGCCACAAGAGTACACCAAACAAAGGAGACAGGGTCATTTATAACCTGACGCATCCATGCTACTGCTGTATTTGGTTTCCACTGGCTGGAATGGGACCTCACATTCTGTATTTGTCCCGATTGGCTAGCAACTTACTAATTTCCAACAGAGGCAAAGGCAGAGGAGAACAAAGGAAGGAGGAAGTACCTCGTGGAATGCTGAGAAAGGTAAAAACACCTTCAAATAAGGAAGAGGAACAGGCTATGACCTAATGCTTGCTTGGACCAGTATAAGCATGCCAGGGCAAATACTTAGGCTAAAATGTGGGAGCTCAGAACACAAAGTACATTGATTTCTTTGTTATGGCTAGCAGACATCTAAGAATGTTAGCACAGGTCTTTGAATAAATTTTGCTTCTAAGAGAAGTTACTATTTATTCCTAATTAGACAGGGAGGAAAGTCTCTTTGAAGAGGAACCTCTATTTCACTTTTTATAAGCTAAAGACCTAGTGGACATGCTTAGATGACTCTTTATGGTGACCTGTGGACCTGAAGTAAGAATTTATCCATAACTTGGTGCCACCTTTTGCATCTGGCTGCCATTTCTATTACAAATTTTTATCTATTAAATTGACTCATATCTAAAAGTACCAGCAGCCACCAAATAATTTTGCATTTTGATGCGTAAGAATGGTTGCTTCCACTTTATTCCCTAATTCAAGCTTGGCATGCTTTTAGTTTTTAAAGTACATCTGTAGTTTGACTTGAATGCCCTCATCCATCATTAGATAACTTTTAAAAGTTGATGTTATTTCCGGTTGGAATTATCTTCTACTTCTCTTATCCTCTCGTACCCTATTAGTTTCTTGTAGTAATAGCCTCATCCCTATAATCAAATCCAGAGATGGGGAGAAGGTAGAGCTGGGAATTCACTTTTCTCCCTGCAAGTCTTAATTATTCCTCAAAATATTTGTGAACTAGGAAACCATGTTTTCAGCAACCATTCCTCACTATCATCCTCTTTCCCAATTGTCTGATTAGTTTCTCCTTTTGTCTTTTGTTACTGTCTCATCTGGGCATTTAGCATTCTCATTTTATTCCTCAGTCACTTAGAGCACTGAACTATGAACTCACCTCCCTGTTAATCTGGGTAGAAGTCTTCCTCTGAATCTTTTCAACTTCCTTTTCTCACATCAAAATATACTGACCCTGGGTTCCATTTATTCAAGGTCATTCTTTTTTTCTGCTAGGAAACATCTAGATGATCTTGGAACCTAGTCTGCTGTAATGGATTAAGGAAAAACCATGTGCTAGTTCCATCTCCTGAAAAAACCTGAAAAATTTTAGCAGGGTATTTTATAAGACTGCTTTTACAATGAAGTAGTGCAAAATAGCAGAAAGAGTAAAATAATTCAGAATTTGGAATTAGAGTGACATAGGATCAAATCCATGACTCCTATTCATTTCCTAACAGATCTTCCACAAATTACTTAACCTCTCTGACTGAACCTTCTATCCTCCCTTTACTGTAAAAAATGGATGCTAACACTTACCTTCAACTTTTGTTGTGTTATAAAATGAAAAATTGTGAAAGTACTCAAGATATTGGCTGCTATATAGTAGGTGTCTTACACATTGTAGCTAATAAGTTAACAATATTGTAAGCCAAATAAGTGACTCAAAATCAATTACTGGTCAATGCTAATAATCTTAATGAACAAATATTTCTTAAACACTTTGTGTAGAAAGAAAAAAATACAAGTGGTACCTATGAAATAATATTCTACTTTACCTATGTGCTATGCCAGCTCTTCTCCAGCTGCTCATCAAACAACCAACTATTCCTTCATTTATTGATTTACTTATTCATGTAATATTAAGTGCAGAAGGCTGAGCTGGGTACTATGAAGAATACGAAGATACATAGCACATAATCCCATATTGACTTACTGTTGAATGTGACAAAACTTTTAGGTATTTTGGATAGGCTAGGAAGATAGAATATCTTGATCCTGTCTTCAATTATTAGCCTAATAAGAATGGAAACTGCTTGCAAAAGTAAGATGCAAGTAGGGTAGCAGCAGGCTCATCTGGGGAATTACTAGTCTGAAGTTTGGGACTAGACAAATTATCAGAGCCAAAGAAGAGAGAAATCTGTATCCTTTAGGAAAGTTGAAGTAAAGATCATTTTCAGAGATGCAGATAGAATGGATTATGACTCAAACTTCAGTGGCAAGGTGTGTATACAGTCACGATAGATAGAAAACAGACCAGTAGTCAAGGGCACCAGGGGACAGGGGAGGCAAGGTGCTGGTTGGATGAAGTGAGGAGGGTCAAGAAGTAAATCCAGATCTGTCTGAATTGTAACAGGGCAGATGCTAGCTCATTTTGCCAGGGTGGTTTTTAGTCACTTATGGAAGCCATACCATTCTGGATAAGGGAATTGGAGAGAAGAGCATGATGAAAAAAGGGTGCAAGGAAAATGCTGGCGAGTGTTACCATACCAAAGTGTATAAGATGAAAGAAAAAGTGGCCAAAAAAAGTTCAAGGAATGCTCTAGTTTAAATATTGGATATTCTAGCATAAAATTTGCAATTCAAGAGAAGCTGGCTCTCCTAAATTTACATCATTATAAGGTAGATAGGCAGGAATTTATATTTTGTCTTTGGCACTTGTCAGTCGTGTACTATTAGACAAATTATTTAGCCTCCCCACTACTTAGTTACCTCATCTATAAAATGGGATGAAGACTAGTACTTGCTCATAGGATGGTGGCGGGCACTACCTGAAATGCTGTGTGCACATGGCTCAGCACAGTGCTAGGTACATAGTAGGTAGGCAATGAGTATAAATTATTTTGGGTTTGGATTCTATGTCTATCCAGAGGTCTCCTCAAGCTTTTGCAACTTGTCATATAATTGGTGTCTATTTTTATGTCTTTTAGATGATCAAAAAATAGACCCTCTCACCAAAACCAAAAAGAGGTCAGGATGAGCCTGAAGAATAGTAGCACACTTATGAGTCATTTAATTTCTTTGACATCTCCTTTTCTCTTCTAGTTGTGAATTACTTATGAGATCTGTGCTCTTGGGAAGAAGTCCAAGCATATAACATATTTCCAGCTCACTCCTGTAGGGTCTTTCCAAGGCCCAGGGTTTCAGCCACTTAGTAGGTGCTTACTCAATGTTGTCTTGATTAGTTTGGAAATAGAGATAATAGCAGTGCAGAATTAATGGGCTAGATACTTTGTTATTGAACACCACTGTGTAGGGTTAAACTAACAAATAGGTAATGCTTCTGCAAAGTGTGTAAATAAAAAATATAACATAAGTAAATAGATTATATATTCATCAATCTATTGAGAAAAACTTACTGAGCAGCTACTATGTGTCAGACACTGTTCTATGCACTGGTAATATCCAGAACTCTGGATGCAGATACGAACATTGGGTACAGGGGTGATATCCAGATTGCTGGGTGCAGAGGTGATATCCAAAACACTGGGTGCAGTGCAGAGTGATAGCCAGCATACTAGATAACCAGTGTTCTAGAGTATTAGTCAGAACCGACACTGGTGGTGCTCAAACAGTATCCTGGAGGTGCTCTTCTCTGCCAGATATGACCCTTCTGCCAGGTGATGCCTCTCTGAAGCATCTAGTACCAAGAAGGGGCTGGAGCAGTAGGAGATCATTTGGAGGAGTCACAACAGCAGCTATCCATGAACTAGTCAGTAATAATTTAATATTTTGAAACTTTTGCTTTAATAAGCTGAGCAAACTCATGCTTCTGGCAGTGACCAAGATAGATAAGGTCCCTTAACACAGAGCTTCCTTTTGGAGGTAAACTTGGTGGCATCAGATGGTTTCTCTCCTGAGGGAGCTTTAAGTTTGTTCCAGCCACAGAAGCCAAGTTCCTCAGCTCCACAGCCTGGTGCTTTGGCAGTGCCCAAAACTTCGTGCGTAAACTCATACTCGGACAGCATTTTTTATCCTTGGCACCTTTCAGACTTTTTTTGAATCTTACATTTACATACAGTATATAATTTTCCATAAGTTTCTTCTCATGAAGAAAACTATTATAAATGTGTGGGTCTTGGTCAGGTGCGGTGGCTCACACCTGTAATCCCAGCACTTTGGGAGGCCGAGGCTGGCAGATCACGAGGTCAAGAGATCGAGACCATCCTGGCTAACATTGTGAAACCCCGTCTCTACTAAAAATACAAAAAAATTAGCAGGGCGTGGTGATGGGCGCCTGTAGTCCCAGCTACTCGGGAGGCTGAGGCAGGAGAATGGCGTGAACCCAGGAGGCAGAGCTTGCAGTGAGCCAAGGTCACGCCACTGCACTCCAACCTGGGCGACAGAGCGAGACTCCATCTCAAAAAAAAAAAAAAAA